>NW_004525311.1:40416-41343 GCF_000260255.1 Octodon degus
GTGTGGGAAAATGCCCAATACTATTTTGGAAAAAGTATTTGCTTAAAACCACCTCACATATAATTAGAATTAAGGAGAAGAATTTTAGCAGAAAATTGTAAGTTTAGATAATATATAATTTATATTTCTTGTCAGGATAGAAGGTTGTTGTCACATGTTGCTTAATGAGTTTCTGACACATCAGTTAAGGTTGTAGACATGTAATATAAAGAAAGGGGACATTCTCCTCGAGAAGTAGCAAGCTCAAGAATGATCAACTCAAAATGAGTAGGAAGAAATAATACAAGATTTCGTGTAACACTTGCATTAGCAATTATCGCACTACAAACCGCCTTAGAGATCACTGAGGACACAAATTTCATCAACTTCATATGCTTGAATTCTGTATTTGACATTCTTGAAAAATAAATACTGCACATCTATCTACATACAATGCATGAATAGGGGTAGCCAAATAGCTTAGTGGACTAAAGTGCCTGCGTAGGCACAACGCGGTGCCCAGAGTTCTGTCCTGGGCATGCCTTGCTGCCCCCTCCCAGTTAGGCATGCTGAGATGGAGATTGACAACCGGCATGGGAGTGCACACCTGTAATACCAGCACGTGAGAGGCTAAAAGCAGGAGATTCATCACAAGTTCGAATTAGTTCCAAGTATGGAAATATTCTGGAAGAATAACACTTGATAAAATCTTTCTTGTTTGGACCACAGAAATGTGACCATAAAGGAGAAAAATTAAAATATTTCCTTCTGTTTTCCTAGAGTGCATAGTTGAAATCTTTACAGCAATGATAAAAGATCCCAAAGAGGAAACCTAAATAATTATGTGAGAAGTTTCACACGGCTACAAACTTTCATGAGAATATGAACTCTTTAATAAATCTGTGTGTGGACAGAATGCTGAACTATGACCAGAGAACAAGGGTGAAA
>NW_004525312.1:0-3071 GCF_000260255.1 Octodon degus
CTTCCATATTGTCTCCTTCTGAGCACCTGGCCCTATTTGACAGAACATAATATTTCTATCTAATGCAGCTACCTACAATATTTCAACAATTGGCCTTCAAAAATGCAAATAAATGGTGTAAATAAGATTTAAGTGTCCACAAATGTGGGCTATGCTGCCTGAGATGATTTGGATTGTTTTTCTCCCTTGTGGGCACAAGGGATATTTAGCCAATATTTTTCTGCTGAACCAAAAAAGGCAGCACTGCCATTATCATTCTCTTCAATAAAACCTTCCAGTCTCTATACAAAATGTAGATCAGAGAACCATTGGAAAAGTGAATGCAGATGTAAAACTGATGTGGAAAGCCAACTCATTCAGGGAATGGGGCCCATCTTGGCCCCATCAAATAATGGCAACACATTCCTCTCCCCTTATATGCATTTCAGACCTTTGGCAAAGGACAAATGACAGCAGAGGCTTGGAACTCAAGTCATCTTCAAGATTCCTATTAACTCCTTAAATGAGGCCCCAAATTATTCCTGGAATGGAGTCTAAGGACACAGACCTTAGGGTTCAGTGGAACTCCTGCTAGGCTTCAGCAAGTTCACTTTAAAAGGTCTTCAGGTTTTTCATCAAACTGACTGTACAGGAGAGGTTATTCCGTCTAACCAACCATTGCTCAAATGACCCAAACAGGTCTGTTGCTCAACTGGTCATTTTTCCATTGGCAATAATTGGAAAATTTATAAATAAGGAAAAGTAATTCAAGGATTTTGGTTCTCCTGACACTTATTGGATTCAACAGATTGAACAAAATCACTCCAAGATGGAGTTAACTATTGAAGGGAAAATATTTAAAGGGCTATTAGACACAGGTGCAGATGGTTCCGTGATTGCTCAGCACATCAGCCTGAAGCGTAGCCTCTGGACATTGCCACTACAGATTTACAAAGTGTGGGCAAGAATAGAAGCACTAAGTTCCTGCCTTGGAGAGATTCCCTTCTCATGTTCTCCCCCATATACCTGTCAGTCTATGGGGTGGTGACATAGGAAAAGATATGGGAGCATTTTTGCCAATCTTAACTCCCTGATGACACATCAGGTGTTACAACAAGGTTTCCTTCCTACTCAAGGACTTGATAAAAATAAGGGAAAAAATAATCTTTTCCAGTTATTACAAAAAGGGACCATTTTAGCATAGGCCACTCATCCCCACATTTTTAGGAAGGGCCTTGATCTCTTCGACCCTACAGATGGCATTCAAGGTAGCCTGGATGTCTGATGATCCTATCTGAGTTGTTTAGTATCTTCTCATACAAGAGATAATATCCGCAGCTCCTACACTGGTTTATGAACAGATGATGGCAGTGCATTTACAATACTTCAATATCTCTTGCAAGACCCCAATGTTTGTGATTTTAAAAAAGGAAGATGGAGATTGCTAAAGGATTTGTGGACAGTCAATACCAGTATGGAACCTATGGGAACACTGCAACAGGAATTTACAGGTCCTGTAGCTTTTCTTTAGAATTTTCCCTGATGATGATTAATTTAAAAGACTGTTTCTTTTTTATCCCCTGCACCCTGAAAATAAAAAAGGTTTTGGTGTTAATTTACTCTCTAAACATAATCAAGTCCCTATTGCTGCTTCCAGTGGTGTTGTCTACCACAGGGAATCGTGAATAGTCCAACCCTGTGCCAAGAGTTTGTGGTGGCAGCCATTCTTTCAGTACTGCAGGCCTATCCATCTGCATACAATATCCATTACATAGACAACATTCTTCTAACACACGAATCCACATCTAACTTACATCAAATATTTATTCATTTCCATGATGCCACAGGAGTAGCTATTCTGATTTCTGACAATACCAACTTCAAGCAAAGAATCATTTAAAGAGATAAAGAATGTCACTATATACTTGTTAAGGGAAAGGTGCATATTATGTTTTGTATGTAGACCCCTCAAAGCCTCATGCAGTCATTGGGGCGGATTCTAGAATTTGTGATTAATTGATGATCCAATGCTGGGATTATGGGTGTGAGTGCTGCAATTCTCCAAGGGGAGGTAATCTGTATATAAATGCAAGGAAAGGAGAGGGGCTAGTTATCTGCTGCGGCCCAAGTTATAAGTCTTCCCTTGGCTCTTTGCTCTTTTCCACCACCATGAATAACTGGCTTCTGCCATGTGCCACTTTGTCTTGGAGCAAGCTGAGAATGGATGGAAATCTCCACTGACTGAGCTAAGTAAACCTTTCCTTCCTTAATTTTGGGGGCCTGGTATTTTTTCCCAGGAACTAGAGAAAAGAAACACAAACAGTGCTAAAAGAGATAACATTTAGAAACAATAAGCACTCCATCTTGGAGCCTAGACTTACATAAGACTAATTTTAACAGACACAACAAATTAAATGAGCTATAATTATATTTGGGGACATTAGCATACCACTATCACAAAGAGATGGATCAACTGGCAAAAATCAACAAAGAAATAACACAATTAAACCAAACTTGTGAAGAAACAGACTTGGTAAAGTGTTTCACTTAGCAACAGCAGATGCACAGTCTTCTCAAGTACACATGGGCTGTTCTCCAAAATAGAAAATATAGTAACACAAAGAGCATCCTTAATTAAATGTAAAGGAATTAGCCCATGCATACTATCTGATCACAGTGCAATAAAACTGAAAACTACTGACAAAGGAATCCACAAAAATATCATAAACACATGAAAATTAAATCTCAAACCCATAAACAACCAGTGGGCTACAGATTAAACTACAAAAAGAATTTGAAAAATATTTACATTCAATCAAAAATGCAGATAGAACTTACAGAAACCCTGAGATATAATGGAAGTTGGCTTAAGAGAAAAAGTTATAGTGGAAAATTTTCACATTAGGAAAGTAGAACAATTGCAAGTAAATGATCTGCTGTACCTCAATGTTGTAAAAAAGAAGAGCAAATCAAGTCCAAAGCCCAAAGAAGGCAGGAAAGTATAAAGATTAGGGCAGAAATGAATGCAATGGAGATGAAGAAAACAATACAAAGAATAAATGAAACAGAGTTGGTTCTTCGAAAGAATAAAA
>NW_004525312.1:3854-5704 GCF_000260255.1 Octodon degus
GATGATATCTCAATGTTGTTTTAATCATGACCAAGTGGGATTCATACAAGGAATGCAGGGCCATTTTACCGTACACAAATCCATAAATGTAATACATCATATCAATAGAGCCAGGAATAACAATCATATGATCCTCTCAAAATATGGAGAAAAAAGTTTTGGCAAAGTCCAAAATTCATTCATGATAAAAAAAAAACACAGAGAGAGTCAGAATAGTTGGACTATATCTCAACAACATATATCTATCTATGAGTAACTAGAAACCAATGTTATACTTAGTGGAAAATATTGAAAGCTTTCACTTTAAAATAGGAACAAAGGCCTCACATATGAGTGGAACTGCCTGGGGCCTGCCAGATCCTCATTCTAGCCAGTGCCCAGGCTTGGCCTCTGAGTGGGGTGCCCCCAACTCCCTCTGGATCCTCATTTCAGCCAGCCCCCAGGCCAGGCGTATGTGCGGAACTTCCTCCATCACAGAGGCAGTGTGGAACCCTGTGGCAGAACTCCCTGAAGAGAGGGTAGAGGCAACATACACCCAGATGATCCAGGAGCAGAACATCTTGCCAGAGGGGCACAGCGGGTTTATTTCCAAGGGGTGCAGCTGTAAGAGGAGCACAGCAGGCAGACCAAGGTCACACCCACCTGGATGAGTTTGAAGTTGGTAGATCTGGACCTGGTGCTAAGGTAATAACAGCACAAGAGCTCTACACAAAGGACAAAAGACAGTGTTATACAACCACTTTTTTTTTTAAACCAGGGATTGAACTCAGGTCTTTGTGCTTGCCAGGCAAGCGCTTATTCTACTGAGTTATCTCTCTGGCCTGGTGTTATACAAAATAACAAAGAGAAGGAGTAAAATGCATTCTCAGGCCCTGAGCCCAAGCAAAACAAATGCAGGAGACAATACCATAGAAGAAACTGGATCAGCACGGGAAATTTGACCTGCTGTGTTTCTGATCTGGGCCAGTTCACCCTTAGGCAACGTGGTGGTCTCCCACTCTGGGGAGGTCACCACATTGATGCTGAACTTATTGTGGACACACAACTGGCATAGCACACTGCAGCCCAGAACTCCTGGACTCAAGTAATCCTCCAATCTCAGCCTACCAAGTAGCTGGGACTTTAGGCGAATGCCACCACACCCAGCATATAAATGAAGGATCATTTTGTAATGAAAAAATATATATATATACAAAAAATTATCAAAGATATAGTTACTTTCTCTAAGTTCATTGAGACAAAAGTTTTGTACTAATAGTGTTTAGACTATATATTATTTCTGTGTCTTTTACTATGAATAACTATGATGAAGACCACAATATGCAATGTCTCAATTATTGTAACTGTCTTACTAACCTGTTTTCAAACTGTCTTATTGCTATTTCTTTCTCAATAAAAATAATTTTTAAAAAGATATTGGAAATCAGATCAGAAATAATTTCTGAAGTAAAAAAAGAAATCATAACTATAAATGAAAGAAATGCTAAGTTCTTCTAAAGAGGACACTGATAAAAAATGGAGAATAGGATTTTTCTGTTTTCCACTGCCATGAAAAGCTGCCCTCTGCCATGTGCTGCACTGCTTTGGAGTCAGGCAGAAGTTTCCTTAAGTGTGCTATCAGTTAGGCTAGGCTCCAATTTTTGATCCTCCTGCTTCATATTCCAACTTTCCAGGATTATAGCCATGTGCCATCATGCCCAGATGTGCTGTGAAAACAAATATGTCCTATGTCCCTGAGCTGACCATGTCTGCATGCCGCAAAGGTTTTAAAGAGATGAAACTGGACATGATCTTCTGCTGAAGAAGACAAGGTGGATGGTGGAAGAAGTGGAAGTCACTCTAGAAGAAAT
>NW_004525312.1:10065-13627 GCF_000260255.1 Octodon degus
TATTTATCTTTCTGACTCAGAGCATCTATCTAGAACATATAAAGAATTTCAAAAGAAAAGCAGGCCTCCCAAGTTTAAAGACCCAATTAAAAATTGGGCATATGCATTGAACAGACACTTTTCAGATGAAAAAATATAAATGGCAAGTAAATATATGAAAAAATCTTCAACTTCACGTGTCATTCAAGAATGCAAACTAAGGGGCTGGGGCGATAGCTCAGTAGAATAAGTGCTTGCCTGGCAAATGTAAGGGCCTCAGTTCAATTGCTGGCTCCTCCAAGAAAGAAAAAAAATGCAAATTAAAACAACACTGCTGTTCCATCTCACCACAGAAAAAATGTATACGATCAAGAAGTCAACCAGTAACAAATGATGAAGGAGTTGTGGAGAAAAATGAATTATTTCCACTACTGGTTGGGAGTACAGACTGGGAAAACCACTGTGAAAATCAGTGTTGAGATTACATAAAAAGCTTGGATTGCAGATCCCCTTTCAGTTAGCTATTCCTCTCCTGGGTATTTTTCCAGAAGAAATGAAATTCTCACACCAGAGAAACATATGTGTAACCATGTTTATAGCAGCACAATATGTCATAGCGAAATCCTGGTAAAATCACAGATGCACATCAACTGAAGAATGGATAAAGAGGATGTGATATTTTTATATGATGGAGGATCATTTAGCTATGAAACAGTATACATTTGAGGCTTTTTTTAGTAAGAATATAAAGACCATACTCTTAAATGTAATAAAGTAGACCTGCATATGCAAACACCATGTTGTCTCAGTGTGACAAACTGAGGGGAAAAATTGGAATCTAAAGGATATACAGTATATACTGGGAAAACAGAAGGAATTTATTCAAAAGAAAAGTTACTAAGTTGAAGAGGATGGGAGAGGGAGTGGAGGAAAGAGATACCTATGAATTTAGGCAGGATAGTTTAGATAACTGAACTGTGGATTTCTGCTGGTCTATGAAAAAGAGAAGGTAATGCTTAATTTTTTGTCTCCTTTTACAATTGTTTGCACTTTTTTGTTTATTATTTCTAATATATTTCTTTCTTTTTTCTTTTTTCTTCTAATTTTGCAAGTATATGCCTGGCAAAATATGAATAACTAATTGGAAGACAGTGCAATGCATTACAACAAATATTATAAAATGCATGTTATTTTGTTAAGGGAAATTCTGTATCACTTGTAATTTTTCTATTGAGATATTATTTTGCATTTAATTTTTTAAAAAATATAGGATGTTGTCTGCAATGCAGGTCAAGTTATGGCAACTGAAAAGGTGAAAACTATGGCACCATTTTCCTACTTGGGGTATCTTATTCAACATAGTGTGCCCAGACAGTTCACATTCAGGTGAAACATTTGAAAATCCTAAATTTTTCAGACCTTCCTTGGTAACATTAATTGGCTCCACTTACCTCTTAAGGTAACTATTCATGATGTAAATCCTGTCTTTGACATTCGTAAGGGAGACTCAGGAACTATGTCTAAAAGAACACTTACACCAGAGGATAAGTCTGCCTTAGATAAAGTTCTTCAGGCTCTTTCTAATACTGTTTTCTAGAGCAGACCCATTTTTCAAAATGCTTTTGATTATTTTCCCAACTCAGTATATGTACACTCGGTTTCTTTGGAAGTCTAGGGTATATTTACAACAGCTACATATGCCACATAAAAGTATTACTACCTTTCGTGATGCCATTCCAGAACTGAATGTATGAAGATGAATGCATGTGATTAAGGTCTTCAGTCACTAGGTGCAAACTAGCAATGGTCCCTTTTCTTCAGTTCAACAAAAATGCTGATGATAATTTTCATCCTACTGGCAATCTACACAGGCTAATATCCCTGGTATTCTTGACTGTCACTATCATCCAGACAAATTAATATAATTTGCTTTCCTTATACACTTTTGATTCCCTTTAAAAATAAGTTCAGTCCCAATAGAAGGTTGCATCTCTGCTGTCACAGATGGATAAAATTCAGGGCAGGTAATATAACAGCCTTGTCTTCCCCTTACAGGACATACATTTCTCTTCTGCATAAAAGACTAAATGACCAGCAGTCATATGGACCTTGCAAGGTCATTCATCCACTCCAATTGACCTCTCTTCATAGCATGCTAATGCCTGTGGTGCAATGTACCACATCAAAACTGCATCTACACATGCTGGTCTAGAAGATCTGTTTCATATACTTCACTCTCCAAGTTGACATACAGTTACATAATGTTCCTTGTTTTACTCATCATATAAGGCCTCATTCTCAGTTTCCAGGACCACTCATTAAACAGAATGAGATTACAGACAGATTGCTGTGTTTTGTGACTGTTATTCCCTAAGATACTAGTCAACAGGTTTCTGCTTCTTAGGCTACCTTTCATCAAAACGATTCTGCCTTATGTACAGTACCATTTGACCCAAGAACAGGCTCAACAAATTGTTAAATGACATTCATTATGTGTAACACACCTACCCTCACCTTCTGCAGGGGTCAATCTCAGCAATTAAAGCTCATCATCTAGGGCAGATGGATGTCACACATTGCTGAATTTGCATCTTTGAGTTAGGTCCGTATTTAGGTGGACGCTTCCTCGGAGTTCAATTTTGCTTCTGCACACACTGGTGCAGTGGCTAAACATTTGCTGTTTGGATGCCTTTAGGGCCCTTGGCCGTCCACACACACTTCAGACTGATAATGCCCAGCATCTATAAGTGCTGCTTTCCAAATATTTTGCAATTGTTTGTAAATGTTTTCATATTTCCCTCATCACAGGGACTCCTATAGCAAGGTCCAGGAATTGTTGAACTTTCTCACTGTACAATCACAAGTCAATTATAAAAGCAAAATGAAGGATCATTCCCTACAAAATTTACACCTCACAATAGACTTCATTTGGCAGTCTATTGTGAGGTTCATACTATTGCCTTTTTAAATTCAACAAAAGGTGGGAGTGAAGCAGCAAAAAACCAATTCAATCAGGTAAACGATAAACAGGCTAAAAAAGGTCCTTGGAGAGATCTCCAGGCTGGACAATGGATTGAACCCAGTCTATTTCTTACCTCGGCTATAGGATATGCTTGTGTTTTCCAGAGAATTGTGAATGACCAATTTAGGTACCATACCATGCTGTCAAGTGTACTATGAATCCAGATCTGGGGAAGAAGTTAAAATTAATGAAACTAAATTTGACCTTTGCCTATTGAAGGAACTCACAACATGGAAATCCAAAGTCTAACTAGGTCACAGAGTATATAGAGATAACTGAGCTGAAATTATGAAGACAAAAAGATACAAAATGCTAAATATGTGTATTAATTTTACATAAAAGTTTCTATCCCAAATTATTCCAAAAGTAGATCTTGGCTAATTGACAGAGAACAAAATCCAACTAGTCTATTTATAATTATAAATTTATAAAAATTGGTATAGAGTTACTGTAATTTAGTTTGGCAAGGAATATATTTGAGTGCATTCTTGATTTTGAAAGATGTGTGTTTGTGGATTCTGTGTAATTATATGTTTGCATCTAATTCTATGAATAGCTGTT
>NW_004525312.1:22579-23008 GCF_000260255.1 Octodon degus
CTCATAAGTGAAATAAACCAGACACACATGTGTAAATATCTTATAGTCTCCATAGTATAAGAACTCTAAAGAAGAAATACAAATAGAAAGATATAATACAAGGAAAGGGAAGGCAGGATCTCAAGGACTAACTATTGAAGAGAGGGAAAGGAGATGAGCTAGGAAACATGGCAATGTTAAGCCATGCTGTTATATGTAAAAGATGAGCAAGGCAATGTTCCTGAGAATATTCAGAAGATTCTATAATCTATGAGTCAATTGGAAAGATTCTCACCCTGACTAACTGTATATACTGATACTTGGGACCTAAGCTACTGCACTGCAGATGGTAATTTGTAACAGTTGTTTCAAGATGGAAGTGCCTGTCATTGTGGTATTCTGAATATGGGCGGCTTGTCATGACATGCCATTTACTGCTAAGATGTCTCT
>NW_004525312.1:23676-24466 GCF_000260255.1 Octodon degus
CTTTTAGAATATTTTGCTGAGTTTACACACCTATAATATTCAATAACGGAACTTAGAAAAAATGGGGTATACAGATGAATGTCCATTTTGTGTCTGTGTATTCCAAGTGTTTGGGATAGATATATAGTTACATTGTGTTAATGAGTAGAATGGTTTGTTCTAATGGTGTTTGTAAATAGGATCACAAGTCCGCATCTTTTACAGCAATTAAACACTAAGAAGAATATATGCAGTGTAAAAAAAATAAAAATAAAATAAAAAAAATTCTAGAAATGTACTGAACTTTAAATAGTATTTGACACCAACCTATCTTCATGCAATGTTGGAAATATACATAAACGTACTGACAGTACACAATAAACCATTTGCTTATTAGAGGAATTTTCTCATCATCTTTTGGAAGAAGGTAATTTAAAAGAAATACTGAACAAAGAGAATACTTCTACAGGTGCTCTAGGATATTTTAGTTTCCTCTGTAGATATTGGTTAGTTGGCCAGGAAAAAAACAAGTGACTATTGGATTCATGAACTGTAGGTGGCAGTTCTAAGCTGAAGACATTGGATAGCCCTCAATAGCCTTCTGCCAGAATGTCGACTTCCAGTCTTCATGTCACTATATTTTCACCTGTCTTTCACTACTTCGTGTAAATATCCCCTCAGCACTTTCTGGGAGTTAAACACTCTCTCCTGAATCCGCATCCTTGCATGTAATCATATTTGTAATTCTCACTTTTCATTGTTTCTATCATCCCTAGTCCTTGTACTCACCTCTTGATCACCTCTGTGGCCT
>NW_004525312.1:25327-27783 GCF_000260255.1 Octodon degus
CACAGCCCTGAAGTAAGTGTAGGTCCGAAGGACCCATGCTACCTGTGAGGTCTCTGAGAGAAGATGTAGGCAGGGATGGTCACAGGGTCCCTGATGGTGTGCTTCCGAACTTGCATCCCTGGTTCCCCACCTGTCAAATGCAAGGACTGGATTCTTCCCTTCAGACCTGGTGGACTTGGCCCCAAATTCCAGGGCCACTATGGTATTGCTCAACTGGGAGATGCAGGGACCAGGAAGAGAAGCTGCAGGAGCCACCTGCAAGAGTTGGGGTGTATATCTGCGCATGTGGGTTCCCTCCCAGGGCCCTGGTCCTGCCTTCAGACTGTTACTATAGGCTGCTGAGTTCCCAGCCACAGGCTCAAGGGAGACCATGACCTCATGATCCCAGCAGCGAAGTCCCTCTCCAGAGCTGGCAACTGCCCTTTCACCTGAGCTCTGCGCTATGAGCCAATGGCTGGGCTCTACAACCAGCGGGCCAGAACTAGAAGCACGGTAAAGCGGGGCATTCTGTCTTAGGTTTAGCTCCACTTGGCTAAGCAGGGCTCCAATATTGCATGCCCACCTTCTACGCTGAAGAGTGGAGGATGAGAAGCTTCGTCGATGGAGAGAGGTAGGGGTCTTGGCGGGTGGGCATGGCATGTAGTGAGCATGGCAGGGTGGTTGAGGCATGGCAAAATAGACAAGGCTAGGTTGAATGGGTGTGGCAGAGCACAGTTTACTTTGCGAGTGGGGTAGGTGGGACCTGGCAAAGTAGGCCCAGATTGTGTATCAGGTGGAGTTGAGATAGGTGGTGGCCTGAACCTGTGACTGCCTTGGCACATACCTGCTGTACCCCAACACACCAATTCACTGGAAGTGCTACCGCTGCTGCCCCCTTTGAATAGATGAATTAGGGGCTGAAAGGTTGAGGCTGAGAGGCACAAAACTCCTCCAATCAACAGTGAAACCGAAGAGCCCTATTTGGGCTTCTTTCTACCCCTCAGCTCAAGGCTGTGGATGCATCAGATTTCGAGGCTCCACCATCTGTGGTACACGATGCAGCAGCTGCCTCCAGGCTGAATAGTGCTCCCAGCGAGCCTGGTACCCCAAATCCCTGTACCCCGTAGGAGCCATGGTCTTCCACTCACCTTTCTGGAGACCGCTCACACAACACATCTCCTTCTGCCCTCCACCTCCTTCTTGGTTCCTTGACTTCCCGGAGACTTAGAGGTCTTTTATTCTCCCAGTGCGGTAACAGCCAAGGAGACAACAGACATGGGGCTCCATGACAGTGTAGCTGGAGAGATCAGGCTACCCAGACCTGGCTCTCACTCCAGAAATATCCCCCTGACCCTGCCAGAAAGACAAAGGGAGACCTAAGATCCTGCACCAAGGTAATGAAAGGTTGAAAGACCTCTGGTCGGTGGGGTACCTCCCCTCCCCCAGCTCTTTCTGCTTCTCAGAATTTCCAGGCTGCAGAGCTCTTAAGGCAGATGGTTACAAAGGATTCCAACCAATTTCCATGCGATGACGGCCTCTTTTCTGGTTAACAAAATACATGCATTTGCAGCCTCCTGCATCTTCACCAGAGGAGTAAGTAAAATACCTTATGACATTTGAGGGAATACTTACTGCCACATAGCTGGCGTGGTGCTGGCCTGTAATCCCAACACTCTGGGAGGCTGAGGCAGGAGGATCTCAAGTTCAAACCCAATCTGGACAATGCAACAACCTACTGAGACCTCTCAAAATTTAAATGATAAAGGGCTGCGGATATAGCACCACGGGAAGCCCCAGGATTAATTATTCAGTAGTCCAGTAAAAAGAAAATGTGTATTAGATCCAGTTGTACCAACGTGTTGAGAACACCAAAACAGACTGTTGAATAAAACAACAACTTGCAGAATATGCAAAAAATCATCAATTTGTGTATCGTCTATGGATACATGCAAGATTTTTTTAAATATCACAGGATGAGTGCATATTAAATTCATGACAGCCCAAGACAAGGAAGGAAGTAGGGGTCAGATGGGGCTCAGAATAGAATGCTAATGGGCAAGGATAAGCAGCACAGGGAAAAACAAAACAGCAAAAGTGGAAATACAGACAGAAAAGAGGAAGGAAGCCTGAGGAACATTATGAAGCTCCTCATCTGTTTACCTATAAATGGATGTGAGATGAATTGCAAAATTTTAACAATTATAAATTGTGGTTGCATTACTTCTGAATTTTTTCATTTTCTCTAAAAACATTGTCTAGGGTTCATGGACAGTGTTTAGGACTCTAAGCCATAAGTCAGAAAATATTTGTTTTTTTGA
Organism: Octodon degus; assembly: GCF_000260255.1. NCBI lineage: Eukaryota > Metazoa > Chordata > Mammalia > Rodentia > Octodontidae > Octodon > Octodon degus. The sequence continues at coordinate 27,625 of NW_004525312.1, forward strand.
AACAGGGTCTCATAATGTCATTCAGGCAGACCTTGAACTCATCGTATAGCCCAGGCCAGCCTTAACCTTGCTGGGGTGCTTTTAAATTGGTTTTAATTTTGGTTTCTGAGACAGCTTCCTGCTGTGTATTCCAGGCTGAGCTTGAATTCACCCTGTTCT
>NW_004525312.1:30458-31655 GCF_000260255.1 Octodon degus
TTGAGAATTATCTGGGTGGTTTTCTTTTTAGTAGTTTATTAGTATTCATCATTGTGCAGCACTTTCTTGTATTTACATACACACTGCAACTTAGGGGTTAATCTACTCAGGGACATTTCACTATTTATAGTTGTAGGTATCAGAAATAAAGCTACTGTGAACATTTATGCACAACTCTTTCTATAAACTTATATATTTGTTTATCAAAAATCCAAGGAGTAGAATGCTAAATTAAATAGGAGGTATGTTTAACTTTTGGACATATGGTCTGTTTAAAACTGTACAATTTAATTTTGAAATATATGCTCATTTTCATATATTTCTGTTACTTATTTTAGTTGGATTTTCTAAATATTCTGTGTGATTTAATCTTTTGAAATCTACTGGGAGTTGTTTGACATCCCAATATGTAGTGTATCATGGTGAATATCCCATGTGTACCCAAAAAGAGTGATTCACTCTTGTTGTGTGGGTTTAGTGTAAACGTCAATTGGTGAACTTTCAGATGTCCATATCCTTACTCGTATTCTGTGTATTTGCTGTATTACTTATTGTAATGGAATTGAAATCTCCAATGCTATTCCTGCATATAATTCCTTTCTTTTCTCATTTTTTTTTTGCTTTGTGTTCTTTAAAGTTCTACTATTATGTACTTTCTTAGTTTATGTTTACTTGAATAATTACTTTTTTCTTTATCCTGAGTTCTACTTCTACATTAGCCATTTCACATTTTGTGCCAAGCATCCACTTGGGTTACACATTTGCTTACATACTGTCTACCCCATGTAACACTTCCCTGTGTCATTTCAACCAGTAAAGGCTTGTATAGAATAAAGAAGATTTATATTTAGCAGTAAAAAAATTACTGAAAATTACTTACAAAAATTACTGAAAAATTTGTATGCTTTAGTCATCTTGAATTTAATAACTGGACTAATACATATTTTAAAATAGCCAGTCTTCCTTTCACCTTATGGGGGTTTACTTGATATTTCTTTCTCCATTTTTACTTTTAACCTATTCATATCTTTACCTTTTTTGGAGGTTGGGTGAACAGAGCTTCACTATGCAGCTCAGGCTGGTCTTGAACTCATTATGGAGCCCAGACTGGCCTCAAACTCACACTGATCCTCCGGCCTCAGCCTCCCACGTGCTGGGATTGCAGGTGTGTCCCACCACACCCAGTTCACAGCTGTA
>NW_004525312.1:33038-33760 GCF_000260255.1 Octodon degus
CTTAGTAAAAGACAGCTTTGGTTTCCACTGATGGCAAGCTCTGAAGTGGGCTGCTGGATTCAGAGTCCACAGTATTGCTGAAACACAGAATTGAAATGCTCTGACTTGGTCAGGTGCACAACTCTCAGCTTCCCTTATGCCCCAGAATTTCTTTCTATCTCAGCCATGTGTCCTTGAACATGACCTGAGTACCATTAGGATACGAGGCCCCCAATTCAGGTTATACCTACTGAGCTTCTCTATTTAGCGTTGTATTTCAGAGCCTCAGATTAAATTCACATCATGATTAGGGGCAGGAAAAATATTTCAGGCCTCCTCCAAATTCCACTATTGTTTTCGAGTTGCTAGTTTCCTGCTCTGTTGTAAAATTCTTGCCTTCTCAAGGTTTCTTTATCTTTATGGTACTCGCGTGTGTGTGTGTGTGTGTGTGTGTGTGTGTGTGTGTGTGTGCGTGCATGCAGGCATATACGCTTCAGACCTTTGTGGTGAGCTACATCCCCAGCCAAATTTTTTATATTTTACTTCTCAATCAAGCCCATGCTGAGTATTTAAGTTGCTCAGGTTGAGCCTGATCTTACAGCATTCTTGCCTCTGACTTAGGGATTATTGATGGTGTCAGTACGTGTTTATTTTTCTTAACTTCTTTGCAGTTATTCTGAAAATTAAAAAACAAACAAAATTCTGGCTTCATTCTACATGGAGATTCTTTGTTTTGAGTTTTA
>NW_004525313.1:0-653 GCF_000260255.1 Octodon degus
ACAAGAAACACATTTAACTCATAAAGACATTCATAGGCTGAAAGTCAAAGGATGGAACACAATATCACACGCCCCAGCACCTCAGAAAAAAGCAAGAGTAGCAATCCAATTCTCAGACAGTCTTCAACTCAAACCAAGTATGATCAAGAGAAATGAAGAAGTGCACTATATACAAGTTTGGAAAAATATTCAAGAGGAAGAGGTAACACTCATAAATATGTATTCACCAAACATGGGAGCACCCAACAATATAAAACAAAACTTTTTTTTTTTTTTCGGAACGGGAGATTGAACTCAGATCCTTCCATTTGCCAGTCAAGCACTTTTCCTACTAAGCCATCTCCCCGGCCCCTTAAAGCAAATCTTAATGGACATGAAAAATGTAATATCCAATACCACAATCTTAACAGGAAACCTTAACAACACCTTATCCCAAAAAGATAGGTCAACCAGACAAAAAATTAGCAAAGAAATAAGACAACTGATTGCAACAAGTGGATGTGGTGGACATACAGAGTGTTCCACACAAACACAGATGAATACACATTTTTTTCAGCCACACATGGGTCATTTTCTAAAATTGACACCATACTGGTCCATAAGTCATGCTTAAGTATATGCAAGAAAACAGAAATTATCCCATGCATATTATC
>NW_004525313.1:1325-3903 GCF_000260255.1 Octodon degus
GACCAATCTCCCTCATGAACATAGATGCTAAAATCCTCAATAAAATCCTAGCAAATAGAATACAGGAAATCATCCAGAAGATCATACACGATAACCAAATAGGATTCATCCCAGGGATGCAAGGATGGTTCAATATTCGAAACTCTATATAGGTAATGCACTATATCAATAGAATGAAAAGTAAAAACCACATGATCATCTGCATTGATGCAGAAAAGGCTTTTGACAAAGTCCAACACTCATTCAAAAATTGGAATAGATGGCCTCTACTTCATTGTGGTAAAAGCCATTTATTAAAACCCAATGGTCAACATAATTCTAAATGGGGCAAAAATGAAATCCTTTACTCTTAGATCTGGTACAAGACGAGGATGTCTTCTATCACCACCCCTATTCAATATATTTCTGGAATCATTAGTTACAGCCATTAGAAAAGAGAAATAAATAAAAGGAATAAGAATGGGTAAAGTAGAAGTTAAATTATCATTATTTGCTGAAGAGATGATACTTTCCTTGGAAGACCCCAAAATCTCAAGAACCTACTAGGATTAATGCAGAAATTCAGTAGCATAGCAGGTTATAAAGTCAATACCCAAAAGTCAATAACATTCCTCTACACAGAAAACAAACGCACTGAGAGGGAAATTATAGAAACATAACATTTACAATAGTCTGTGGAAAATGAAATATCTTGACATTAATCTAACTAAAGAAGTCAAAGACCTTTTCAAGGAAAATTACAGTACTCTTAAGAAAAGAGATAGTAGAGGATTTCTGGAAATGGAATGATATTTCATGCTCCTGGATAGGAAAAACCAACATTGTTAAGATGGCCACACTCTCAAAATATCTGTACAGATTTAATGCAATCCCTATCAAACTACCACCAACATACCTCACAGACCTAGAGAAATTTTTCCTAAAATTTATTTGGAACCAGAAGATACCTAGAATAGCAAAGGCAATCCTGGGCGATAAAAACAACGCAGGAGGCATTACAATTCCAGACTTGAAATTATACTACAAAGCTACTGTGCTACAATCAATATGGTACTGGCAACAAATAGACCTGAGAATCAACGGACTGCAGTAGACGATGCAGAGGCCTTTACAAGCACACTCAACCACTTGGTCTTCAAGAAGGGGCTGAACATCCTCACTGAAAGAAATATAGCCTCTTTAAAAAATGGTGCTGCAAAAACTGACTCTGCACATGCCAAAAACTAAAACTTGACCCAGGTCTATCACCATGCACTAAGATAATGTCAAAATGGATTAAAGATCTGAACATTAAAACAGAAACATTAACCTCCTGGAAGAGAGGAGGAACTTTTGAATACATAGGGGCAGGCAAAGAGTTCATGAACAAAAATCAAATCGCATGGGAAACAGTTGTAAGAATTAAGATATGGGACCTGGTCTTACGGAGAAGTTTCTACACTTCAAAAGAAATTACCAATAAAGTGAAAAGACAATGCACAAATTTTGAAAAAATCATGACAAATAAGTACTCAGACAAAGGTCTGCTCTCTAGAGTTTATAAAGAACTAAAAAACACTATGGCACCAGAATTTAAAGACCCAGTCCATAAATGGGAATCTGAGATGAACACACACTTCCCAGAGGAAGAAATTAAAGAAGTAAATAAATATATGAAACAATGTTCCACATCACTAGCCATCCGTGAAATGCAAATTAAAACAACATTGAGATACCATCTCACCCCAGAACGAATGTCTTTCATAAGTAAATCAACCAATAACAACTGTTGGATAGGCTGTGGGAAAAAACGAACACTTCTCTCCTCCTGGTGGGAATGTAGACTGGTGCAACCACTATGGAAATCAGTGTGGAGACTCCTTACAATACTTAGACTGGAAATCCCATTTAAACCAGTTATTTCTCTACTGGAAAATTTCCTGGAGGATTGAAAACATCATACCGTAGTGATATATGTTTGCCTATGTTTATAGCAGCACAAATTATGATAGCCAAATCTTGGAAACAACGAAAATGCCCATCACCTGAGGAATGTATCAAAAAGAAGTATATTTGTACATGTGGTATTACTCAGCTATAAAGAATGAAAAACTCAAAGCCTTCATATTGAAGTGGATTCCACTTGAAGATATACTCACAAATGAAATAAACCAGACACACATATGTAAATATCATATAGTTTCCCTAGTATAAGAACTCAAAAGACGAATTACAAATAGAAAGGTATAATACAAGTAAAAGGAAAGCAGGATCTCGAGGACTAACTGATTAAGAGAGGGAAAGGAGAAGAGCTAGGAAGCATGACAGTGACAAGTCATACAGGTATATGTAGAAGAAGGGCAATTGGAAAGATTCTCACCCTGACTCACTATATGTATACTGACACCTGTGAACTAAGCAACTGCACTGAAGATGGCAATTTGTAATAGTAGGTTCATGCTTGAAGTGCCTGTCATTCTGGTCCTCCGTGTATGGGTTGCTTGTCATGACATGCCAGTTGCTGTTGTGCTGTGTTTCAGGTAGATGATTGTTCAAAAAGAAGGAGGTGGTGAATGATGGCAAGAGACAGGAAAAGAAT
>NW_004525313.1:5084-11490 GCF_000260255.1 Octodon degus
TATAACCCTAAACCTAAATCCCCAACTAAACCCAAAACCTGTCCCTAACTCTATCCTAATCCTAATCTTAACCCTAACTCTAACACTATCCTGATACTAACACCATAAAACTAAATATTAACCCTCACGCTAATTCTATCCCTAACCCTAACATTAACCTGAACCCTAATTCTATCTGAAACCAAACCCTATCCTTAAACCTAACCATATTTTAACCGGAAGCATAAAAGTAACATCTATCCTTACATCCTAAACTGCAATCCTATCCTTAACAGTAACCCTATCACTGACTCTAATCTAAGGCTAAGCCTAACTCTAAATTCTAACTCTAACCGTAAACCTAACCCTATCCTAACCCTATCCATAAAACTAACATTAAAACTAACACTAACCCTAAATTCTCACCCTTATCCTAACCCTAACCCTATCCTAAACCTAACCTTAACCATAATCCTAACTCTGTCCTAACCCTGACCCTAAACCGAACCCAAACCCTAAACACTAATCTTAACCTTAACTCTAAAATTAACTCTAACCATAACAATAGCACTAACATTATCCTAAACCTCCCTCTAACCCTAGCCACAACCCTAACCCTCACCCTAAACTTACCCCTAAATCTAGCCAAATCAAAATCTTAACCTTAACCCTAATCCTAACTCTAACACAAAAAGTGACCCTAACCCAAACCCTATCCTTAAATTTATTCTAATCCTGAAACTAACACTAACTCTAACACTAAATCATATCTTAACCCTAACCCTAACCCTAACTGTATCATAACCCTAATCCTAACCCTATTTCTAACACTAACACTAACCCAAACCTTAAACTTAGCCATAAAGCTATCCGAACCAAACCCTATCCCCAAGCCTAACCCTATCCTAAACCTATCCCTATACCAAACACTAACACTAATGGTACCCTTACACTACCATTACCCTAATCTTAACTCTGTCCTAACCCTAACCCTAACACTGACCCTAAATGTGAATCCTAACCTTAACACCAACCGTAACCCTAACTCTTAATCTAACCATAAGCTGAACACTAACCCTAATATTAAATTCTAACCCTAATGCTAACACTAACTCTATCCTAACCCTAACCCTAATTCTAACCCTATCCTAACCCTAACTCCATCCTAACCCTAATACTAACTGTAACACTTGACACTAATCTTAACATTAACCCTAACACTAACCCTAACCAGGACCCTAACACTATCCAAACCCTAACGCTATCCTTAAAGACTAACCTTAACACTAAATCCTAACCCTAATCCTACCAATAACTCTATCCTCACCCTAACCCTAACCCTAATTCTAACCGTATCCTAACCCTAACCCTAAGATTAAGCCTAACATTTAACACTAATCTTCACACTAACCCTAACCCTAACACTAACCTAACCTTAACCCTAACACTATCCAAACCCTAACCCTAACGCTAACCCTAAAGACTAACCCTAACACTAGCATTAACCTAAATCTATCCTAACTCTATATCCTACCCTAACCCCAACCCTAACTATAACCCCAAACATATTATAACGCTAACTTTAACCCTCACCCTAAATCCATAGAGTAAACCTAACACTAACAAACACTAACACTAACCCCTAACTCTAACCCTGCTGGTATCTACCCCATGCTAATCCTAAATTGAAATATTAACCTTAACACCTTCTAGCACTAACTTAATGCTAACCCTAATGCTAACCCCTATACCCTGACCCTAACCCTAACTCTAACCGTAACCCTGTCTACCCTAACCCTATCCATGAACATAATAACCCTAACCCTAATCCTAACCGTATCTCTGATTATTTGAACTCTGAGAGTGAGATCTTAATGGAGAAGAACCATCTAAGGTCCAACTGCTATGGGAAGCAAGGAACAAGAAAACCTGTTCACACATACAGCAAAGCACAGAACTCCCACCAAAACTTCATATAGGTAACTGAAGTAATTTGCAAAGCCCCACTATGCCAAGAGTGGTAACTCATTCAGTCTCCTAAGAAAAAGCACCTGTGAAGTTGGTGACTTCTAGCTCATTGTATAGAGCAACTTGAGAAAGGTGTTTTCTCTCCCATTCATTTCTGTTGGAACCGAGGTGGTAGCACATTCAAACCCTAACCATAACTCTATTCTAATGTTCACACTAAAATAAGAACTGACCCTAACCCTATCACTAGCTCTGAATCCTAAACTTAATACTAACCTTATGCCTAATACTATACTAACCCTGACACTAAAACTAACACTAACAGTAACACTAAGACTAACCCTAAATATGAATGCTACCTATAACACCAACTCTAATCCTAACTGTAATCTAACCCAAAACTACACAATAAACCTAACCCTAAATCCTAACCCTCATGCTACACTAACCCTATCTTAACCTTAACCTTAACCCTGACTATAACTCTAACCCTATCATAACCCTAACTCTATCCTAACCCTAACTTTAACAGTAACCCTAACACTTAGCATTAATCTTAACACTAACACTAACTCCAACCATAACCAAAACCATAACCCTTTTCTAACTCAACCTCAAAACCCTCACTCTAAATCATTACTGTAAACCTAATACTAACTTTAAACCCTAACCCTAAATCTTCTCAAATCTACTCCTATGCTAAACCTAAATCTAAACATTATCATAACACTCTTTATCCCTAACCTTAATGCTAAGACTAACGATAATCCCTATACTCTGGTCCTAATCCTAACTCTAACCATAATGCTGTATTACCCTAACCCTAACCCTGAACTGAATAACCATAACCCTCATCCTAACCCTATCCCTGATTATTTGGATTCTAAGACTGAGATCTTAATGGAGAAGAGTCATCAAATGTCCAGGTGCTTTGGGAAGCAGGGAACACCAAAGCCTGCTCACACATACAGCAAAGCACAGAACTCCTGCCAAAACTTCACTTTGGTAACCAAAGTAATTCCCAAAGCTCCACTATGCCAAGAGTGGCAACTCAGTCTCCTAAGAGAAAGCATCCATGAAGTTTGTGACTTTTCAGCTCATTGTGAAGAGGACTGGAGAAGGATATCTTCTCTCCCTTTTATTTTTCTGTGAAACTAGATGGTAAAACAGACTTAGAATGCAGGTTTCTTAGTACAGCTGATTGTTTCTGCTCCATGATATTTGTTTCTAAGCATGAGTTCATAATAGAGAAGAGCCAGATATGCTCCAGCTTCTTCAGGAAGTAGGACATGGCAATGCCTGTTACTGCATACAGCAAAACCAAGAATACTGGATAAATTGTCACTTTGGTAACCAAAGTAAATAGCAGAACCCCCTTTGGCAAGAGTGGCAACTCATTCAGTCTTTTAAGAAAAAACATTGGTGAAGGTTTTGGCTTTAAGCTCTTTGCACAGGGGAACTTTGGAAGATGGTTTCTCTCCCATCCATTTCTATGGGAACCGAGGGGGAAACACGTTCAATGCCTAACCCTTACTCTATTCTAACCCTCACCCTAACCCAAACTCTAACCCTAACCTTATCCCTAATCCTAAATCTTAACATTAACATTGACCCTAACCCTAACTCTATCCTAACCACTACCCTAACACTAACCTTAACCATAACTCTTCCCTTATCTTAACCCTAACCCTAACTCTAAATCTATCCTGACCTTAAAGTGAATCTTAAACCTAAACAGGAAGCCTAAACCGAATCCTAACACTAATCCTAACTCTAACCTTAACTGTCACTGAACCTGAACACTAACACTAACTATAATGCTAACTGCAATGCTAATCCTAACGCTAATCATAACTCTATCCTAACCATAAACCTAAACTTAATCCTAACCATCTCTCTAACTAACGCTATACTAACCCTGACCCTAACCCTAACCATTACTTTACTCTACCACTAAAACTACTACCCACCCTAACACTGTTCTGAAAACAAACCTAACACTAACCCTAATCATTAAACTAACCTTAACCTTAACCCTAACCCTAACACAAAACATAACCCTAAACTTAACCCTAATGCTATTCAAACTCTATCCTAACCCTAACCTTAAACATAACCCAAACACAAACACTAACCCCAACCCTAACCCTAACTCAATCCTAACCCTAACATTAATCCTAACACTAACCCTATCCTAACCCTGTCTAACCTGACCTTAATAGTAATCCTAATCCTAAACACTAACACTAACCCTAACCTTAACTTTAACTGTGTCTGAACCCAAAACCTAACTTTAACGCTTACCTGAACCCTAACTCTATCCTAACCCTAACCCTAACAACTCTAACTGTACCCCAATCCTTAACTCTATCCTAATCCTAACCCTAACCTTAGCACTAACCCTATCCTACCCATAACACTAGCCCTAATCTGAACACTAACACTAACCCAAACACTAAATCAATCATAACCCTATTCCAAACCCTAACACTAGCACTAACACTAACAATAACACTAACCTTAACCTTAAAACATCCAAACTCTAACCCTAACTCTAAACATTTCATTAACACTAACATTAACCCTAACCATAACTCAATACTAGCCCTAACCATAACCCTAAACATAATCCTATCATAACCATAACACTAACCATATGTTAAACCTAAATCTTTCCTGACTCTAATCCTAACACTAACCCTAAACACTAACCCTAACTCTAGCCTTAACCCTAGCTGTATCCAAACCCTAACCCTAACCATGTTCCTAACCATAACTCTACCCTAACCCTAACCATAACACTAAAACTAACCCACCCTAACTCTAACCATAAAACTAACACTAAACCTAACTTTATAGTAAAAATAATCCCAACTCTAACCCTAACCCTAACCCAAAACATATTCCTAACTCATTCCAAATGCTAACCCTAACCCTGACCTTAACCGTAACTCCATCAGAACACTAACCTTAACCCTAATGCTAACTGTAACACTGCCCAAACCCTAACCCTAACAATATCCTAACCATAACCCTAAACCTAATCCTAACCATACACCCAACCATAACTCTATGCTAACCCTCACCCTAACTCTAACTTTAACCCTAACTCTCTCCTAACCCTAGCCCCAAACTCCCAACCCTAATCCTAAACCTAAACAATAATCCTAACCATAGCACCAAAACTAACACTAACCTAAACCTAACTCTATCCTACCCTAACTATAACCATAAAGCTAACTCTATCCAAACCAAACTCTAACCCTAGCCCTAACACTATCTTAACCATACACATACTCATAACTGTAACATTACCACTAACATTAACCCTAACCTTAACTCAATTCTAACCCTAACCCTATCCTAATCCTAACTCTATGCTGACTATAATCCTAAACCAAACCCTAAACACTAACACTAACCCTAACCTTAACTCTAAATCTAGCAAAACACAGACCCTAAACCTAATCCTAAAACTAATCCTAACCCGAAACCTAACCCTAACCCTAACCCAAAACCTGTCTCTAACTCTGTCCTAACCCTGACACTAACGCTAATGCTAACCCTAAATCTTAATCGTAACCCTAACGCTAACTCTATCATAACCCTTACTCTAACCCTAACACTAAATCCTAATCCTAATCTTAACCCTAACCATAACTCTATCCTAACCCTTAACCTAACAGAACACTAACCATACCCCTAAACATAACTCTATCCTAACACTAACCCTAACAATAACACTAATCCTATCCAACCCTAACCCTAGAACTAACACTAAACCTAATAGTGTACTAAAAATAATCCCAACTCTAACCCTAAACCTAAGCCTAAGCCTAAATCCAAAACCTAACCCAAAACCTATTCCTAACTCTATCCTAACCATAACCATAACCCTAACCCCAACTCTAACTCTGTCCTGAATCTAACCCTTACCATAACCCTAAACGTTAGCACTAATCCTAATCCTAACACTAACACTAAAATGAACCATAACCTGAACCCTACTCTATTCAAATCCAAACCTTATCCCTAACCCTAACCCTATCCTAACACTAAGGGCAACCCTAACACTAACACTAACACTAACACTAACACTAACCCGAAATCCTAACCTTAACCGTACCCTAAATCTATCCTAAACCTATCCATAGCCCTAACCCTAAACCTAATTCTAACCCTGAATTCTAATCCTAGCCCTAACCTTAACCTTATCCTAACAATAACATAACCCTAAAAATAACTCTGTCCTAAACTGGACCCCAAACCTAACACTAACTCTAAACATTAATCTTAACCCTAACACAAAAATTAACACTAATCCTAGCCCTAACAGTAACTAATCTATCCTAACACTAACTGTAAGCCTAACACTAACTCTATCTTAACACTAACGCTAACCCTAACATTAACCATAACCATAAAGCTAAATCTATCCTAACTAAATCCTAACACTAAC
>NW_004525313.1:12149-13156 GCF_000260255.1 Octodon degus
ACTCTATCCTACGTCTAACCCTAAATCTAACCCTAAAACTTAACACTAATCTTAACACTAATCCTACACCTAACTCTAACCTTAACCATAACTGTAACCTAACCCTAACCACAAATCTATCCTAACACTAACTCTAAGAATAACACTAACCCTATTCTAACCCTAATCCTAAAACTAACACTAAACCGAACACTATACTTAAAGTAATCACAACCCTAACTATAAACCTAAATCCCAAACCTAACCCAAAACCTATCCCTAACTCTTCCCTAAACCTAACCCTAACTCTATCCTGTACTTAACCCTTACCATAAACCTAAACATTAAACATAACCCTAATGCTAACACTAACAGTAACCCTAACCCTAACCTAAACCATAACTCTATCCAAAACCAAACCTTATCTGTATTCCTAACCCTATCATAACCCTAAGAGTAAAACTAACAATAACCCAAACCCTAAACCTAAATCCTAATCTTAACACTAAACCTAACCCTAACTCTAACCTAACCCTAAGCTTAACACTAATGCTAACACCAAATCCAAACCCTAACACTAACCCTAACCCTAACCCTAACCCTAACCCTAACCCTAACCCTATCCTAACCCTAAACTTAAACTTAACCCTAACTCTGTCCTAAACCTGACCCCTACAATAGCCCTAACCCTAAACACTAATCTTAATCCTACCATTAAAACTAATCTTAACCCTAACTCTATCCTAACACTAACTATAAACATAACACTAACTAGATCTTAACACTAACGCTAATCCTAACCTCAACCATAACCATAAAGCTAATTCTATCCTAACAAAACCCTAACCATAACCATAACTCTATTCTAAACCTACACGAACCATAACCCAACCCCCAACCATAACCCTAACCTTAACCCAAAATCTAGCCAAACCCAATCCCTAAACCGAACCCTTACACTAACCCTAATGAAAAACCTAACCCTAACCCTAACCCTAAACCAAACCCTACCCACAACTCTATCCTAA
>NW_004525313.1:13971-21677 GCF_000260255.1 Octodon degus
AAACACCAAAGCCTGTTCACACATACAAAAAGCACAGAACTCCAATTAAAACTTCACTTTGGTAACTGAAGTAATTCGCAAAGCCCCACTATGCCAACAGTGACAACTCAATCTCCTAAGAGATAGCATCAGTGAAGTTTGTGACTTTCTAGCTCGTTGTACTGAGGAACTGGAGAAGGATGCTATCTCTCTCTTTTATTCTATGGAAACTGAGATGCTAACTCGTTTTCAGCATCCAGTTTTTCCAAGTACAGCTGATTGTTTCTGCTCCATGATTTGTGTTTCAAAGAGTGACTTCTTAATGGAGAAGAACCAGCTAAGCTCTAGCTTCTTTGGGATGCAGAGCACTCCAGTGCCTGTCCCACATACAGCCAAAGCAGAACTCTGGCTAAAACATCTCTTTGGTAACCAAAGTAATTCCCAAAAACTGTCTTTGCCAAAAGTGGCAGCTCATTCAGTCTCTTAAGAAAAACCATTGGTGAAGGTTGCGACTTTCTAGCTCCTGCGCAGAGGAAGTGGAGAAAGATGTTGTCTGCCATTCATTTCTATCGAATCAAGGAGATAACACTTTCAAATCCAAACCCTAAGTCTATGCTAACGCCTACACTAACCCAAACTCTAACCCTAACCCTATCCCTAACCTAAATCCTAATCATAACACTGACCTTAACCCCAACCCTATCTTAACCACTACCTAACACTAACCATATCCCTAACACTATCATAACCCTAACCCTAACACTAACTATATCCTGACCCTAAAGAGACCCTTAATTCTAAAGATGAACCCTAACCCAAATCCTAACACTAACTTAAACCCTAACCTTAACCATAAATCTATCTGAACCATAGCCCTAACACTAATTCTAACCATAACTCCAACCCAAACCTTAACCCTAATTCTAGCCAAAACCAAACCCTAAACCTAACACAAAACCTAACCCTAAACTTAACCAGAACCCAAACCATATCCTTAACTCAGTATAGTATAGTATAGTATAGTATAGTATAGTATAGTATAGTATTGTATTGTATAGTATAGTAATTTCAGTATACTGAAACTACCCCTAACACTAACCCTAAACCTAAATCCTAATTGTAATCCTAACCATAACTGTAACACTATCATAACCCTAACCCTAACACTAACACTAAATGCAAAGAGCAACACTAATGTTAACCATAACCCTATCATAAACCTAACCCTAACTGAAATCCTAAGGTTAACACTAACCTGAACCTTAAAATTAACCCTAAATCTATCCGAACCCAAACCCTACCACTAACTCTAACCCTGTCCTAAACATATTCCTAACCATAACACTAACACAAAGCCGACACTTAACACTAATCGTAACCCTAATTCTATCCTAACCGTATCCCTAACACTAACACTAAACCTAGAATTGAATCCTAACCTTGACTACAACCCTAACCCTAACTCTATTCTAACACTAAGCTAAACCCTAACACTATCCCTAAATCCTAATCCTAACGCTAATACTAACTCTACCCTAAACCTACCCCTAACCCTAACTATAACTCTATCCTAACCCTAACCCTAAATCTAACTCTATCCTAACTCTAACCCTAACACCAACCCTAACCTTTAACACTAATCCTAACACTAACCCTAACCCTAACCCTAACTCTAATAAAAACACTAACCCTAACTTTATCTTAATCCTAACCATAACTTAACTCCAACCGTACCCCTAACCATAACTCTAACCTAATACTAACCCTAACAATAACACTAACCCTATCTTAACCCTAATCCTAAAACTAACACTAAACCACACATTACACTCAAAATAATCCCAACCCTAACTCTAACCCTAAGCCTAAATCCCAAGGCTAACCCAAAACCTATCCCTAACTCTATTCTAACCATAACATTAAGCCTAACCCTAACTCTATCATGAACCTTACAGTTACCATAACACTAAACATTAGCCCTAACCCTAATCCTAGTACTAACACTAACTGTAATCCTAACCTGAACTGTAACTCTGTCCGAAACCAAACTCTATCCCTAACCCTAACCCTAACCCAACCCAAAGTGTAACACTAACGATAACCCTAACTCTAAAACCAAATCCTAACCTTAACACTAACCATAACTCTAACTCTAACCTAATCCTAAGCCTAACCCTAACACTAATCCTAAATCCTAAACTAACATTAACCCTAATCCTATCCTAACCCTAATCCTAACCCTGAACCCAACCCTAAACCTAACCCTAAACACTAATCTTAGCTCTAACACTAAAACTAACACTAACCCTAAAGCCAACACTAAGTCTAATCTAAACCTAAATAACCATAACACTAACTAGATCTTAACACTAGCACTAACAGTAACCTTAACCATAACCATAAAGCTAAATCTATCCTAACCAAACCTTAACATAACCCTAACTGTATTCTAATCCTACCCCTAACCGTAACCTTACCACTACACCTAACCCTAACATTAACCTTAAATCTAGCCAAAGCCAATATTTAAACCTAACCCTAACCCAAAACCTAACCCTAATCACAACCCTAAAGCAAACCCTATCCCTAACTCTATCCTAACCCAGACACTTACACTATAACTAAACCAAAAATCCTAATCCTAACCTTAGCCCTATCAAAAACCTAACTGTAATCATAATCCTAAATGCTAATCCTAACCCTAAACCCTAACCATAACCCTATCATAAACCTAAATCTAACTCTAATCCTAACACTAACATTAACCTAAACCTTAAACTTAAGCCTAAATCTATCCAAACCCAAACCTTATCACTAATCCTAACCCTATCATAAACTTATCCTTAACCCTAACACTAAATCTACACTTAACACTAACCCTAACCCTAACTCTATCCTAACCCTAACATTAAAGCTAAACTTTAATACTAATCTTAACCCTAACCCTAACTCTGAACTCTAACCCCAACCCTTACCCTAAATCTATCCTAAACCTAACCCTAACCCAAACCCTACCCCTAACTCCATCCTAACCCTGACCCTTAAAGAAACCCTAATCCTAAATGCTAACCATATCATAACCATAAAACTAACTCTAACCCTAAATCCTAATCCTAATCCTAACCATAACCTTAACCCTCTCATAAACCTAAACCTAACCATAATCCTAACACTAATACTAGCCTGAACCTTAAACTTAACCTTAAATGTATGCAAACCAAACCCTATCCCTATCCCTAATCCTACCCTAAACCTATCTCTAACCCTAACCCTAACACTAACCCTAACACTAACACTGACATTAAAAGTGAATCCTAACCTTAACACCAAGCCTAACCCAAATTCTAATCTAACCCTAAGCTGAACACTAATGCTAACCCTAAATCCTATCCCTAAAGCTAACACTAACTCTATCCTAACCCTAACCCTAACCCTAATCCTAACTCTAACTCTATCCTAACCCTAACCCTAACCCAAACTGTATCCTAACCCTAACACTAACACTAACCTTAACCCTTAACACTAATCTTAAAACTAACACTAAACCTGACCCTAACTCTCACCCTAAATACTTACAGTAAACCTAAAATTAACTCTAACCTCTAACCACAACCCTTCTTGCATTTACCCCTACACTAACACTAAATCTAAACATTAACGCTGATGCTTTCTATCCCTCAATGTAATGATAACACCTATACCCTGCTCCTAACACTAACTCTAACCTTAACCCTGTCTAATCCTAACCCTAACCCTGAACAAAATAAACCTAACCCTAATGCTAACACTATTCCTGATTATTGGGATTCTAAGTGTGACATCTTAATGGAGAAGAACTACCTAAGGTCCAGCTGCTTTGGGAAGCAGGGAACACCAAACATGTTCACACATAGATCAAAGCACAGAACTTCCGTCAAAACTTCACTTTGGTAACCGAAGTTTTCTCTCCCATTCATGCTTATGAGAATCAAGCTGGTAACAGGTTCTCAGAACCCAGTTTTCCTAGTACAAGTGATTGTTACTGCTCCATGATTTGTGTTTCTAAGAATGATTTCATAACAGAGAAGAGCCAGCTAACCTCCAGCATCTTTGTGAAGCAGGGCATTCCAAAGCCTGTTCCCACATACAGCCAAAGAGAGAACTCTGCCTAAAAGTCACTTTGGTAATAGAAGCAACCCCTTGGCAAGAGTGGCAACTCATTCAATTTCTTATGAAAAACCATTAGGGAAGACTGGGAGTTTCCAGCTTGTTCTACAGCAGAACTGGAGAAGATGTTTGCTCTCCCATTCATTTCTATCGGAACTGAGGTGGCAACATTTCAAACCCTAACCTTAAGTCTATTCTAACCTTCACACTAAACCAAACACTAACCCTAACCCTATGCCTAACCCTAAATCCTAGCCTTAACATTGAGCCTAACCCTAACTCTACACTAACCATTACCCTAATGTTAATCCTAACACTAAACCTAACCATATCATAACCCTATACCTAACCCTAACTCTATCCTGACCCTAACCCGAACCTTAATCCTAAACAAGAACACTAACCCCGAATTCTAACACTAAACATAACCCTAACTTTAGCTGTAGCTCTATCTGAACCCTAACCCTAACCCTAATGCTCTCTGTAACACTAACCCTTACCATAACTCTAACTCGATCCTAAACATAGCCTTAAACTTAACCCTAATCGTATCCCTAATTGTAACACTATGTTAACTCTAACCATACTACTAACTTTAACCAAACCTAAACCTACAACTAACCCTAACACTATTCTAAATATAAATCTAACAAAAATCCTAACCATAAACCTAATTCTAACCCTAACATTAACCTAACACTAACCATAACCCTAAACTTAACCCTAACACTATCCATATCCAAACGATATAACAACCCTAACTGTAACCCTAAAACTAACATTAAGCTAAATCTAACCTTAACTCCATCCTAACCCTAACCCTAATGCTAATCATAACCCTAAACCTAACACTATCTTAAGCCTAACCCCAACTCTATCCTAACCCAAACTCTTTCCTGACCTTAATCCTTACCCTAACCCTAAACACTAACCTTAACCCTAAACTTAACCCTAGCTGTATCTGAACACAACACCTAACTCTAACGCTTATTCTAACCCTAATTCTAATACTAACACTAACCCTATCCTAACCCTGAATTCAAAAACTGACTCTAAAACTACTACTATACAAAAATAATCACAACCCTAACCCTATGCCTAATGTTAAGTCCTAAACTTAAGCCAAAACCTATCCCTAACTTTATCACAACCCTAACCCTAAACCTAACTCTAACCCTATCAGGAACCTAACACTTACCATAACACTAAGCATTAACCCTAACCCTAACCCTAACAGTAAGAGAAACCCTAACCCAAAACTGAACCCTGACTCTATCCGAACCCAAACTCTATTCCTAAACCTAACCCTATCCTAACCCTAAGCGTAATACTAACACTAACCCAAAACCTAAACCTAAATCGCAACCTTAACACTAATTCTAACGCCAACTCTAACCTAATCCTAACCCAAACTCTATCCTAACACTAAACCTAACACTAATAGTAACATTTAACACTAATGTTATCACTAACCCTAACCTTAGCCATAACCCTAACCTAAATCTTTCCTAACCCTATACTGTAACCCTAACACTAACCCTAAACCTAATCCTATTCTAAACCTAATCCTAACCCTCACCCTAAATTCTTACAGTCAACATAACACTAACTGTAACCCCTAACCATAACTCTTCTCGCATCTACCCCTATGCTAACCCTAAATCTAAACATTAACCCTAACTTTAACCTAACACTTTCTATCCCTAACCTTAACGATAACCGCTATTACCTGAACTTAACCCTAACTCTAACCATAACCCTGTTTTACCCTAATTGTAACCCTGAACACAATAACCCTAACCCTAATCCTAACACTATCCCTGATTATTTCGTTTCTAAGGGAGATCTAAATGGAGAAGACCCATCTAAGGTCAGTCTGCTTTGGGAAGCAAGGAACACCAAAGCCTGTTCACAAAGAGAGCAAAGTACAGAACTCCCGCCAAAACTTCCCTTTTGTAACAAGAAATTAGCAAAGCCCCACTATGCCAAGAGTCGCAACTCATTCAGTCTCTTAAGAAAAAGCATCTGTGAAGTTGGTGACTTTCCAGCTTGTTGAGCAGAGAAACTTCAGAAGAATGTTTTCTCTCCCATTCATTTGTATGAGAACAAAGCTGGGAACCTGTTCTTAGAATCTAGTTTTCTTAGTACAGCTGATTGTTTCTGCTCCATGATTTGTGTTTCTAAGAGTGAGTTTGTTATGGAGAAGAGCCATTTAAGCTCCAGCTTCTTTGGAAAGAGGGCACTCTAATGCCTGTTCCTGAGTAGAGCAAAAGGAGAACTCTTTCTAAAATGTCACTTTGGTAACCAAAGTTATTTGCCAGGACCCCCTTTGCCAAAAGTGGCAACTCATTCAGTCTCCTATGAAAAAACATTGGTGAAGATTGTGAGTTTTCAGCTCGCTAAGCAGAGGAACTGGAGAAAGATGTTTTCTCTCCCATTCATTTCTATCTGAACTGAGGTGGTAACAAGTTCAAACCTTAACCCTAACTCTATTCTAGCCCTCACCCTAAGCCAAATACTAACCTTAAATCTATCCCTAACTTTAAATCCTAAATTTAACACTGACCTTAACCCTAACTCTATCTTAACCACTACTCTAATACTAACCCTAACATTAACCCTAACCCTGTCATAATCTTAAACCTAAGCTTAATTCTATCCTGGACCTAACCCGAACCCTAACCCTAAAGACGTACCCTAAGTGGAATCCTAACACTAAACCTAACCATAACCTTCACCGTAACTCTATAAAAATCCTTACCATAACCCTAATGGTAACTGTAACACTAACCCTAATCCTAACACTCTCCTAAACATAACTCTAAACCTAACCCTAATCATAACTTTATGCTAATGCTAGCCATAATCGTAAGCTTACCCTAGCCCTATATCTACTAACCCTAATACTATTCTAAAAATAAACCTAATACTAACCCTAACCATAAACCTAACCCTAACCCTAAACCTAACACTAAACATAACTATAACCTTAACCCTAACACTATCCAAATCCAAAGCTCACCCCAACCCTAACCCTAACATTCAAATAACCCTAACATGAACTCAATCTTAAACCTAAACCTAACACTAGTCCTAACACTAATCCTAACCAGATCATAACCTTAACCCTAACCTTATCCTATCCTAACTGTATTCTGACCCTAATCATAACCCTAACCCTAAACACTAACCCTAACCCTAACCTTAACCCTAACTGTATCCAAACCCAAAACCTAACTCTGACATTTATCCTAACACAACCCTAATCACAACTCTTTCCTAACCCTAACCCTAACTCAAACCCTAACCATACCCCTAACCATAACTCTATCTGAACCCTAAGCCTAACCCTAACACTAACCCTATCCTAACCTTAACCCCCAAACTAACAATAAACCTAACATTATACTAAAAGTAATCCCAACCCTAACCCTAAACCTAACCTTAAATCCTAAACTTAACCCGAAACCTATCCCTAACTCTACCCTAACCCTACCGCTAACCCTAACCCTAACTGTATCCTTAACCTAACCCTTTCCATAAGCCTAAAAGTGAACCCTCACTGTAATCCTAGCATTAAC
>NW_004525313.1:22172-25732 GCF_000260255.1 Octodon degus
TAACCATAACCCTAACACTATCCTAACTCTACCCCTAACCTTAATCCTACCCCTAACTCGAACCCTAAACTTAACCCTAAATTGAGCCAAACCCAAAATATAACCCTAACCAAAACTCTTAACACTAACCCAAAAACTCACCCCAACCCTAACCCTAACCTAAACACTATCCCTAACTATATCCAAAAAATTACCCTAACACTCACCCTAACCCTAAATCCTAATCCTAATCCTAACCCTACCCATAGCACTATCATAACCCTAATCCTAACACTAATGCTAACACTGACACTAACCTGAACCTTAAACTTAACCCTAGATCTATCTGAACACAAGCCCTATCCCTAACCCGGATGGTATCCAAAACCTATCTTTAAACCTAACACTAACACTAACTCTACCCTTAACACTAACCCTAATCCTAACTTTATCCTAACCTTAAACACAACACTAACACTAACTCTAACACTAAGTGTAACATTAAGTCTAAAGGCCAATCCTAATGTTAACACCAACCCTAACACTAGCTCTAATCTAACCCTAAATTGAGCATTAACACTAAACCTAAATCCTAACGATGTTAACACTAACTCTATTCCAAACCTAACCCTAATAATAACTCTAACCCTACCCTAACACTAAGCCAAATCCTAAATTAATCCTAACTTTAACACTAACCATAACCATAACCCAAACCCTAAATCAATCCTAACCCTAACATTAACCATGACCCTAACCCTTAACACTGATCTTAACACTAATCCTAACACTAACCCAAACCCTAACACTAACCCTAAAACTATCCAAACCTTAACCCTAACCTTAACCCTATATCCTAACCCTAACCCTAACCATAACCCTAAACCTATTCTAAACCTAAACCTAACCCTCACCCTAAAGCCTTATATTAAACCTAACACTAATTCTAACCCCTAAACCTAATCCTTGTTTTATCTACACCTACATTAACCCTAAATCTAAACATTAAGCCTAACACATTCTACCCCTAACCTTATCGATAACCCTAACTACAACTCCTATAACCCCTCTCTAACCCTAACTCTAACCATAACCCTGTCTTACCCTAACCCTAAACCTCAACGCAATAACCTTAATGCTAATCAAAACCTTATCCCTGATTATTTGGATTCTAAGAGTGAGACCTTAATGGAGAAGAGCCATCTAATGTCCAGCTGCATTGAGGAGCAGAGAACATAAAAGCCTGTTCGCACATACAGCAAAGCACGGGAATTCCAACATAACTTCACTTTGGTAATTGAAGTAATTCGCAAAGCCCCACTATGCCAAGAGTGGCAACTCAGTCTCCTAAGAGAAAGCATGCATGAAGTTTTGACTTTCCTGCTCATTGTGCAGAGGAACTGCAAAAAGATGTTTTCTCTCCCATTCATTTGTATGGGAACCGAACTACTAACACGTTCTCAAAATCCAGTTTTCCTCATACAGCTGATTGTGCTCCAGAATTTTTGTTTTTAACAGTGAAGTCATAACGGAGAAAAGCCAAGAAAACTCCTGCTTGTTTGGGAAGCAGGGCACTCCAATGTCTGTTCCCAGATAAAGAGAAAGAATGCTGGCTTAGAGGTCACTTTGGTAAGCAAAGTAATTCGCAAAGCCTCACTATGCCAAGAGTGTTAATTTGTTCGGTGCCGTAACAATAAGAGTCTATCACTTGTGGGTCAGCTCTCAGTATTTATTGTGTACAGCGCAATTGGATCTAACAAGATCCTCCACCCTCGTCTATCTTCCTCTTCTCTCCTCTTGGGGGTAGAGTCACAGACTTATATAGGATCTGGGCAGCCAATCAAGTTAAAGCAAGGATCATAAGCTGATAGGTCAGAATCATCAGTATCCAGGCAGACACACATTTTACAAGGCTGTTTACGCGGTAACAAGAACCCGGAAGCAGGAAACAGGCGCCATCTTAGGGGAGCGGCCGGGACAGCTCCCAACATTAATTCATTCAGTCTCCTATGAAAAAGCATCAGTAAAGATGGTGACTTTCCAGCTCTTTGTGCAGAGGAACTGAAGAAGGATGTTTTCTCTCCCGTTCATTCTTATGGGAACAAAGCTGGTAACATGGGCTCAGCATCCTGTATTCCTAGTACAGCTGATTCTTTCTTCTCCATGACTTGTGTTTCTAGGAGTGATTTCTTAATGAAGAGCCAGCTTAGCTCCAGTTTCTTTGGCAAGCAGGGCACTCCAATGCCTGTTCCCGCATACAGCGAAACAGAACTCTGGCTAAATGTCACTTTGGTAACCGAAGTAATTCACAAAACCCCACTATGCCAAGAGTGCCAACTCATTCAGAATCCAAAGAGAAAGCATCCATTAAGTTGGTGACTTTTCGGTTCATTGTACAGAGGAACTGGAGAAGGATGTTTTCTCTCCCATTCATTCCTATGTGAACAAAGCTAGCAACACGTTCTAAGCATCCAGGTTTTTTACTAGAGCTGATTGTTTCTGCTCCTTGATTTGTGTTTCTAAGAGTAAATTATTATCCGAGAACAGCCAGCTAAGCTCCAGCTTCTTTGGGAAGCAGGGCACTCCAATGTGTGTTCCCAATAAAGCTAAACACAGAACTCTGGCTAAAACATCACTTTGGTAACTGAAGTAATTCACAAAGTCCCACTAAGCAAGGAGTGGCATCTCATTCAGTCTTGTAAGAAAAACTACTGGTGAAGTTTGCCACTTTCCAGCTCGTTGTGAAGAGTAACTGGATAAAGATGTTTTCTCTCCCATTCCTTCTTTAGGGAATTGAGGTGAGAACTCATTTTCAACATCCAGATTTCCTAGTACAGCTGTTTGTTTCTGATCCATAATTTGTATTTCTAAGACTGATTTCTTAACAGAGAAGAGCCAGTTAAGCTTCAGCTTCTTTGGGAAGAAGTTCACTCCAATGCCTGTTCCCACATACTGCAGAAACAGAATTCTGGCTAAAATATCACGTTGGCAACGAAAGTAATTCTCAAACACCAACTCTGCAAAGTGTTGCACCCATTTGGTCACCTAAGAAAAAACATTGGTGAAGTTTGCAACTTTCCAGCTCATTGTGCAGAGCAACTGGAGATAGATGCTTTTGTTCCCATTCATTTTTATCAGACCTGAGGTATAACACATTCAAATCATAATGATGCCTCTATTATCACCCTCACACTAACTCAAACACTAGACCTAACCCTAATCATTACCCCAAATCCTAACCTTATCACTGACCCTAACCTTAACGCTATCTTAACCACTACCCTATCAATAACTCTAACACTAACCCTAACCCTATCATAAACCTAACCATAATCCTAACTCTATCCTAAACCTAAACTGAAACTTAACCCAAAATATGAACCTAACCCAAATCCTAACATTAACCCTGATCCTAACATTAATTATAACCTCCTCTGAACCCTAACCATAACCCTAATGCTAACCTTAACCCTAACACTAACATAATGCTAATTCTATCCCAAACATAACTCTAAACTTAACCCTAACTGTACCTCTCTGTAACTCTATGCTAATCCTAATCTTAACCCTAACCTTACCCT
>NW_004525313.1:26467-30399 GCF_000260255.1 Octodon degus
TCTTAGTTACTCTTCTCTCATTGCTGGGACAAATACTTGACACCAAAAATGAAGGAAGAAAAGGTTCATTTATCTCAGGTACTGGAGGTTTCAGTCCCTATTCAGCTGGCTCAAAGGCAGAGGGGCACAGGGCAGAGAGCAGCACTACATGGCAGCTTAACTGTAGCAACAACACCAACAACAAGGAGCAATGGCTACAAAAAGTCTGTTTCTCTGTCTCCAATATTACATTCAGGCTCTTGGCTCCAGGCTAGAGGAAGTACTCACACTCATAATCCCAGCTGTACTAAGACCCATAATCCAAGCCTTGGATCACACATAATCCCAGTGGATCATGAGTTAATCACAAACTCTAGAAGTTCTCACCCCATGACTGCATGAGGCTTTGGAGGGACAACTAGACACAAATCATAACAAATCCTAATACTAACTCTAACATAAACTTAAGTCTAAACCTAACCCTAAATCCTAACCCTAACTGTCACTCTAATTCTATCCTAAACCTATCCATAACATTAACCCTAAATGTAACATGATCCCTAAATCCTTATCCTAATCATAACCATAACCCTGTCCTAACCCTAACCCTCTATTCTAACCCTATCTTCTAACTCTAACCCTAACCATAGCCCTAACATTATTCTATACCTAACCCTAACTCTCACCCTAAATCATTCCAGCAAACCTAACACTATATCTACACCTAACCCTAACTCTTCTATCTACCCGTATGCTAAACCTAATCTAAACATTAACTCTAATACTTTTTATCCCTAATCTTAACACTAACCCAAACAATAACCCCATACCCTGAACCTAACCTTAATTCTAACCATGACCCTGAATTACTCTAACCTTAGCCCTGAAACCAATAAGCCTAACACTAATCCGAACACTATCCCTGATTATTTGGATTCTAAGAGTGAGATCTTAATGGAGAAAGCCAAATAAGGTCAAGCTGCTTTGGGAAGCAGGGAACAGCAAAACATGTTCACATATACACCAAAGCACAGAACTCCCACCAAAAATATCACTTTGGTAAGTGAAATAATTCACAGAGCTGCAATATGCCAAGTAGCAACTCAGTAAACTAAGAGAAAGCATCCGTGAAATTTGAGACTTCCCAGGTTGTTGTACAGAGGAACTGGAGAAGGATGTTTTCTTTCCCTTTCATTCTTATGGGAACCGAGGAGGTAACACTTTCTCAGCATCCAGTTTTCATAGTACAGCTGGTTGTTTCTGCTGCATGATTTGTGTTTGTAAGAGAGAATTCTTAAAGGAGAAGAGCCAGCTAAACTCCAGCTTCTTTAGGAAGCAGGGCACTCTATGCCTGTTCCCTCATACAGTGAAACAGAGAACACAGACTAAAATGTTCCTTTCCTAACTGAAGTAATTCGCAAAGCACCACTATGCTAAGAGTGCCAACTCATTCAATCTATTGACACAAATCATCTGATTGAGTAAAAGTTGGTGGCTTTCCAGCTAATTGGCATGAGAACTGGAGAAGAATGTTTTCTGTCCCATTCATTCCTATGGGAACCGAGCTGGTATCATGTTCTAAACTTCCAGGATTCCTAGGAGTGCTGATTGTTTCTGTTCCATGAATTGTGTTTCTAAGAGTCAGTTGTTAAGGGGGAAGAGATAGCCAAGCTCCAGTTTCTATGGGAAGCAGGGTACTCCATGTCTCTTCCTGCATACAAAGAAAAATGGAACTCTACCTAAAACGTCACTTTGGTAACCTTAGCCTATCTATGCCAAGAGTGGCAACGCATTCAGTCTCTGAAGAGAAAGCATCCATGAAGTTGGTGACTTCCTACCTCATTGAGCAGAGGAGCAGCAGAAGGATGTGGTTTTTTCCATTCATTCCTAAGGGAACTGAGCTGGTAACAGGTTCTAAGCATTGTTTTCCTAACAGAGATGATAGTTTCTGCTGCATGATTTGTGCTTTCTATCCTAAACCTAACCCTAATGCTATCCATGACTCTAACTCTATCCTAACCCTAACTCTAATCCCAAATCTATCCTAATCCTACAACTAACCATAACACTTAACACTAATCTTAATGCTGACACTAACCCTAAAACTGAATCTTAACCTCAAAACCAAGCCTAACACTAACTGTAATCTAACCTTACAGTGAAAACTAACTCTAACCTAAATCCTAACCCTAACGTTAACACTCACTCTACCATTGCACTAATACTTACACCAAACTTAACACTAACCCTCACCCCAACACTAACCGTAACCCTAACCCAAACAATATCCAAACTCTAACACTAACCCTAATCCTAAAGATTCACCCTAACCCAATCCTAACCTAACTCTATCCTAACCCTATATCCTTATCCTAACCGAAACTGTAACCCTAACCCTATTTTAACCCTACTACTAACCTGGCACCATAAATCCTTACAATAAACCTAACCATCTCCAACCCTAAACCATAACCTTTCCTGTATCTACCCCTATACTAAATGTAAATCTAACATTAACCCTATCACATTCTATCTCTAACTTTAACGCTAAGCCTAATGAGAACCCCTATACCCTGAACTTAACCCTAATTATAATCATAACTCTGTCTTGCCATAACACCAACCCTGAACACAATAACCTTGACACTAATCCTAACCCTATCCTTGATTATTTAGATTCTAAGAGTAAGATGTTAATGGTGAAGAGCAATCTAAGTTGCAGCTGCTTTGGGAAGCAGGAACACCAAAGCCTGTTCATACATAGAGGAAAGCACAGAACTCCAGCCAAAACTTCATTTTGGTAACTGAAGTATACCCAAAGACACGCTATGCCAAGAGTGGCCACTCAGTAGCCAAAGACAAAGCATCCATGAAGTTTGTGTCTTTGCAGCTCGTTGTGCAGAGCAACTGGAGAAGGATGTTTTCTCTTATTCATATGGGAACTGGGATAGTAACACATTCTCACATCCAGTTTTCCAAATACAGCTGATTGTTTCTGCTCCATGATTTACGTTTCTAAGACTGAGTTCTTAATGGAGAAGAGCCAGCTAAACTCCTACTTCTTTGGGAAGCAGGGCACTCCAGTCCATATTCACGGATGGAGCGAAACAAAGAACACTGCCTAAAACATTACATTGTAACCGACGTAATTCGCAAAGCTCCACTATGCCAAGAGTGGAAACTCATTCAGTCTCCTAAGGGAAATTATCTGTGAAGTTGGTGACTTTCCAGATTTTTGAACAGATGAGCTGGAAAAGGATGTTTTCTCTCCCATTGATTTCTATGGGATTGGAGCTGGAAATATGTTCTAAACATGTAGGCTTCCTAGTACAGATGATTGTTTTTGCTCCGCTGAAGTGAGTACTCAATAGAGAAGAGCCAGCTAAGCTCTAGCTTCTTTGGAAAGCAGGGCACTCAAATGTCTGTTCTCGCATACAGCGAAACACAGAACTCTGGCTAAAACATCACTTTGGTAAACAAATTGATTCATGAGGCCCCACTATGCCAAGACTGGCAACTGAATCAGTCTCCTAAGAGAAAGCATATGTGAAGTTGTTGACTTTCCATCTTGGTGTGCAGAGGTACCTGAGAAGAATGTTTTCTCTCCCATTCAATCCTATGTAAACTGAACTCGTTACATGTTCTAAGCATTCAGGTTGCCTAGAAGAGCTGAGTGCTCATCCATCAAGATTTGTGTTTCTAAGAGTGAGGCCTTAACGAAGAAGACCCAACAAAAATCCAACTTCTTTTGAAGTCAAGCACTCCAACCTTCTTTTTGCATACAGTGAAACACAGAAGTTTGGCTGAAACATTACTTTGGTAACCGAAGTAACTTGCAAAGTCACAGTATGTCAAGAATGGCAACTTATTAGTCTCCTGAGAGAATGTATCTGTGAAGTTGGTGACTTTTCAGGTCACTGGACAGAGGAACTGGAGAAGTGTGAATTCTCTCC
>NW_004525313.1:31059-31615 GCF_000260255.1 Octodon degus
ATATCTATCCTAACCATTTTGAATATAAAGATACAAAATTGAAATTCATCTGTATCCCCTTTTTTGTTTAGTTCTGTTATTTGAATATTATAGGTGTGTTAACTCAGCAAAATATTCTAAAAGAGTCCAGTAGTCCAAAACAGTATTGGGACTTCCGCTTCACTGGCAATGTCAGAGATTGTTGACCTGAGTCGCCTACAGCTCAACATAAAAGCATGGCTTTACTTCTTGTATTTCGTATTTAAAACTTTCTCCAAGATGGTTGAACCCAAGGTAAAGCAAGGCTTATCCAACAAGAGTTGGAGATTTTGGATCTAATAAGGTCAATGAAATCACCTTAGGATTTTTCCTCAGATCCTGTCCTTCAGATTGTAGATCCTTTGTCGGTGTCAGCCATGTGGATGAGTCACGACCATTGCTTGAATAATGTGCTCTCTGTGAAAGCCTGAGAGAATGTTTTCTCTGCATGTGACTCTCCTTATGCACACTCTACATCATCGATCACTTTCTTCTTTGGCCCAGTGATCTCCTTCATCAGAAAATTTGGGATGCTACC
>NW_004525313.1:32040-33144 GCF_000260255.1 Octodon degus
ATTCTACATTCCCACCAGCAGAGGAGAAAGATTCCATTTTCCCCACAGCCTCTCCAACATCTATTGTTGGCTGATATTTTTATGATAGCCATTCTTTCTGGGATGAGATGACCTCTCAGTGTTGTTTTAATTTTCATTTCATGGATGGCTAGTGATGTGGAGCATTTTTTCATATATTAATTTGTTTCTTTATTTTTATCCTCTGAGAAGTGTGTGTTCATCTCAGATGCCCATTTCTGGACTGGGTCTTTAAATTTTGAGGCCCTAGTGTTATTTGATTCTTTATAGATTCTAGAGAGCAGATCTTTGTCTGAGTACTTATTTGTCATGATTTTTCCAAATTTGTGGGCTGTCTTTTCACTTTGTTGATAATTTCTTTTGATGTGCAAAATCTTCTCAGTAAGAGCAGGTCTCAGTTTTTAATTCTTGCAACTGTTTCCCGTGAGATTTGATTTTTGTTCATGAACTCTTTGCTTAACGCTATGTCTTCAAGAGTTCCTTCTACTTTCTCTTCCAGGAGATTTAGTGTCTCTGTTTTAATGTTTAGAAATTTAATCCATTTTGACTTTAGCTTAGTGCATGGTTATAGGCCTGGGTCAAGTTTTTGTTTTTGGCATGTACAGAGCCAATTTTTCCAGCACAATTTGTTAAAGAGGCCATCTTCCTTCCAGTGAGTATGTTTGACCCATTTGTGGGTCAAAGATACGGTGTTTGAGGGTGATTTCACTTTTTCTCCATTTAGAATTATGTTAGCCATTGGGTTTTCATAAATGGATTTTACCAGATTGAAGTAGAGGCCATATATTCCAATTCTTCTGTAGGACTTTGAACACGAATGAGTGTTGGACTCTGTCAGAAGGCTTTTCTGCATCAATAGAGATTTTTTAGTATTCACTCTATTGATATAGTGTATTACATTTATAGATTTTCGAATATTGAACCATTCTTGCATTCCTTGGATAAATCCTACCTGGTCATGGTGTATGATCTTCTGGATGATTTGCGCAACTCTATTTGTTAGGATTTAATTGAGTATTTTGGCATCTATGTTCATGTTTTAATTTGCATTTCATGGATGAGATTTGCCTGTAGTTCTCTTTAATC
>NW_004525314.1:0-19411 GCF_000260255.1 Octodon degus
AACTCTGTCTTCACTTTCACTTAAACAGTTTTACAAGCTTATGATTGAGATTTTAATATCCTCTATATCTCTTTGACTCTGCTTCATGCGATCTATTTCTTTCCTGCATTGCTCATTCAAGGAAGCCGTCATTTTTCTAATCTCCTCTATTTCTTTTTTATCAATGTCTTCTTTAGAAGCAGTTATAAATTCTTTTACTGCCGTGTTTTTTTCCAGATTGGGTTTCCTCCCTATGTTTCTGTAGTTGCTTCTTTACTTCAGATGCTATGAGTTCTGAGAATTCTTTTTTTATTTCAGTAAAGAATTGCACTCTGAGTTCCTCTATACCTTTCTGCTGTTGCTTATTTACTATCGATGCTATCAATTCATGCATTTGATCCCAGCTAGTGTCCTCTCCACTTGTTCTGGGTGGGCGTTGGGTTTCTTCATATGTTTCTGCTTTTGATTCTTTACTGCAGATGTTATTAATTCAAGGATTTCTTTTTTTATTTCCAATCTGAGTTCCTTTGTACATTTCTGCAGCTGTTTCTTTATTTCAGAAGCTGTTGATTCATTGCTTTCAGCTGTGTGATTCCCAATTTGTTCTGTGTTATTGTTCTCTGCACTTGTTATGGGTTGGCTTGGGTTCTGAGGTTGCATTTTGTTCTTTCTTGTCATTTTCTGTAGCACCGTCTTCTGACCTTTGTTGTAGATCTTCGTTGTAGTTATAACCTGAGCAAGTACTGAAGTTCAGGTGCAGATTGGACTTGGGCTATTACTGGATCT
Organism: Octodon degus; assembly: GCF_000260255.1. NCBI lineage: Eukaryota > Metazoa > Chordata > Mammalia > Rodentia > Octodontidae > Octodon > Octodon degus. The sequence goes on from NW_004525314.1 coordinate 766, forward strand.
GGGGTTTCCCGGAACGCGGCAGAAATTCCTACTGGGCGGGCGGGGTGGGGGAGGTGCTGTGGAGTGGTTGGTGTAGTCCCAAGGTAGTGGAAGAGAGTCTCACCCACACTGTGCCTGGGCTGGGACCAGTAATATGTCCCACGGGCAAATTGTAGCTGGAAGCTCTTCCACACACTCACTGAGCCTGGGCTAGAACTGGGTCTGTGGGTTCCCGGAACGTGGCAGAAATTCCTACTGCATGGGTGGTGTGGGGGAGGTTCTTTGTAGTGGTTGGAGGAGTCACAAGCGGGTGGAAGGGAGTCTCACCCACACTGTGCCTGGGCTGGGTCCAGTAATAGGTCTTGCCAGCATAGGGTAGCTGGAAGTTCTCCCACACACTCACTGGGCCTAGGCTAGTACTCAGAAGACCCAATACTCTTATGGACTACTGGACTATTTTAGAATATTTTCTTGAGTTAACACACCTATAATATTCAAATAACGGAAGTGAACATAAAAGGGGATACAGATGAATGTCCATTATCTTATCTTTGTATTCAAATTGTTAGGATAGATATATAGTTACATTCTCTTAATGAATAGAGGGATTTTTTCTAATAGTGTTTGTAAGTAGGATATCATGTCCACATCTTGTACAGCTATTAACCACTAGGAAAAATATATGCAGTGTGTTAATTATTGAAACCGTCTGATCAATTTGATTTGAATCTCTTTCATTGCTATTTGTTTCTCAATAAAACTATGGGAAAAAAGAATATGGCAATGCAAACAGTGGTGGACTCCTATGGAAAGGAAATATTCTCAGTAATCAATTAAAACAATTCTGGAAATATTTGAAAAAAGAATAAATGATCATTCCACATGAAAAAAAGAACTCAAAGGAAGAAATACAAATAGAAATGTATAATACAAGTAAAAGGAAAACAAGAACTCGAGGACTAACTAAGAGAGTGAAAGGAGAAGAATTAGGAAACATGACAGTGACAAGCCAAAAAGTTATATGTAGAAGATGGGCAAGGAAATGATCTTGAGAATCTCCAGAAGATTTTTTAATCTAGCAGTTAATTGGAAAGATTCTAACCCTGACTAACTATATATACTGACACCTGTGAACAAAGCAACTGCACTGAGGATAGCTGTTTGTAATAGTAGTTTCATGCTTGGAGTGCCTGTCATTCTGGTCTTTGGAATATGGGCTGCTTGTCATGACATGCCTCTTGCTGCTGTGCTGTCTCTCGGGTAGATGATTGTTCAAAAAGAAGGGGGTGGTTAATGAAGGCAGGAGTCAGGAAAAGGAATGTTGTGTGTCTCCTGCTTCAAGGTTGTATATGGTGAGATTTTTTGGACTTACATGTAAACATAAGAATTATACAATTTTTATGCCTATTTTTAAAATATATTCTAATTTTTAATGTTTTTTCATCATATTCTATAGGGACTTAAAGTTCAACATATCTATACTTGATGAAAAATATCTGTTCCATGTTATGCCTAAGATTTTTGATATACAGACAGATAGTGAGGTTAAGGGTAACAGCCTAGTTTGTATGGTAATAACAATAAACTTGTCTTCTGGAGGGTTAATAACCTAAGTTTGCTGACCAAAATTAGAGAAAAAGGTGATTCGCAAGGAAAGGGAACATTTGGTCCTAGTCTTCTAAGGTCAATTAAGACTCAGGATATAGGGGCCAGGGAGATGGCTCAGTGGAATAAGCACTTCCCTGGCAAGCACAAGGGCCTGAGTTCAATCCCTGGTTCTGCCAAAAAAAAAAAAATAAAAAAAAACAAAAAAACACTCAGTATATAGTGGCTGGGGATGTGGCTCAGTAGAATAAGTGCTTCCCTAGCAAATGCAAGGGCCTGAGTTCAATCCCCAGTTCTGAAAAAAAAAAAGACTCAGGATATATGGGAACTGGTACTGTAATGTCATGTAACTCAGTAGTGTCCCAATTTTCTGATTATGGAGATTATGTTGCCAGAGAGGAAATTAATCAATGATGTAAAGTGTACTTAATGAGAGTCACATAGAGAGAAACCATTCTGTCAAGCTTTCACAGAGAGTACATTGGCCCAGCAATGGCCGTGACTCTTCCATATCTCTGAGACTGACAAAGGATCTACAATCTGAGGTACAAGATCTCAGGATTAATCCCGAGGGGATTTCACTGACCTGATCAGACTCAAAAGCTACATCTTTTGTTGCATAGGTCTTGATTTATCTTGGTCTTAACCATCCAGCGAAAAGTATAAAAATTAAGTATAAGAAGTAAAACCATGCTGTTATGTTGAGCTATAGGGGACTCAGGTCACCAATTTCAGTCATTGCCAATGAAGCAGAAGACCCAATACTCTTATGTACTACTGGACTCTTAGAATATTTTGCTGAGTTAACACATCTATAATATTCAAACAAGGGAGCTAAAAATGGTGAATACAAATGAATGTCCATTTTGTATCTGTGTATTCAAAATATTTAGGATAAATATATAGTTACATTCTGTTCATGAATAGAGGAATTTTTTTCTAATAGTGTTTGTAAATAAGATATCATGTCCACATCTTGTACAGCAATTAACCACTAGGATGAATGTACACAATGTGTTTATTATTGAAACTGTACTACGAATTTGATTTGAAACTGTCTCATTGCTATTTGTTTCTCAATAAGATTATGGGGGGGAAAAAAAGGCCCTAAAGTGTACTTTCGCAAAAGGCAGGACTTTCTGAAATGAGAGGCTAAACTGGGGCTAGCACTCATTGTAGATAAATGTTTTAGCTACAGATTTTCTGCTGCCATCCAAGTCCACATGCAACATACTTGTTTTTCCAGTACTAAAACCATCTGAAGAATATTGGTTAGTAATAAAATCTCAGAATCTTCAATGAGGCAATATACCCTTCTTGCCTAGACCCTAGGAGACAATAACTGGTTTTCTGTCCTTGACCTTAAAGATCCCATTTTTTTATGTATTTAGTCCAGGTTCTACAGGGACTACAGGGCCTCCAGGGCCTCACTATGTAGATAGTACTCAGTGATTCTCCTGTTTTCAGGCCTCAAAACCTGGAATTACAGGTGTGTGCCACCATGCCCAGTCTTAATTGTCACATCAGGGTGCCCTGGGGGCAGGGCCAGCAGAGCACTCAGGGGATCCCATGTTTTTATTTTTTTTAACTTTTAAGGGAATAAAAAGTGGTAAAAGAAAAAGTTAAAAAATATTAGAGACCCAGTCCTAGCCCAGGTCCCCTGAGTGTGTGGGAGAGCTTCCTGCTACCCTGTGCCGGCGGGACCATTCCAAGCTCAGGCGCAGCGTGGGCCAGAACCTCTCCCACCCCCTTGGGATGCCCCCCACCGCTCCGCAGTGCCTCCCCCACCCCGCCTGATGAGTAGGAATTTCTGCCGCGTTCCGGGAACCCCCAGAGCCAGTCCTAGCCCAGATCCTGTGAGTGTGTGGGAGAGCTTTCTCTTCCCCCTACTTCACTTTGCCCCCTCCAGGCACAGTTCAGGCCTGGCAAACACGCCTGGTGTGTAACTCTGCAGCTGCAATCCCTGCAAAGAGTGTAGAGGATAGATCCAACCAGCTAGTCCAGGAGCAGAACATCTTGCCACAGGGGCACAACAGGTTCACCCTCAAGGGCAGCAGCAGGAAGGAGCTGAGTACAGCAGCCAGACACAGCTGGATAAGTCCAAACTTTGTAGAGCTGCACCTGAACTTCAGTATGTGCGAAGGCTATAACTACAGCAAAGACCTACAACAAAGGTCAGAAGACAGTGCTACACAAAATGATGAGAAGGAACAAAATGCAACCTCGGAACCAAAACCCACCCGTAACAAGAGCAGAGGACACTAACACAGAACAAATTGGAAATCTCACAGCTGAAAGCAATGAATCAACGGCTTCTGAAATAAAGAAACAGCTGCAGAAAGATATAGAGGACCTCAGATTGGAAATAAAAAAAGAAATCCCTGAATTAATAACATCTGCAGTAAAGAATCAAATGCAGAAACATATGGAAGAAACCCAGTGCCCACCCAGAACAAGTGTGGAGGACACTAGCTCGGCTCAAATGCATGAATTAATAGCGTCGATAGTAAATAAGCAACAGCAGAAAGATATAGAGGAAATCAGAGCGCAATTCTTTTCTGAAATAAAAAAAGAACTCTCAGAACTCATAGCAGATGAAGTAAAGAAGCAACTACAGAAACATAAGCAGGAAACCCAATCTGAAAAAAACACTTCAGAAAAAGAATTTATAACTGCTTCTAAAGAAGATATTGATAAAAAATATTAGAAACAAGACAGAATTTCATTAAACAAAACAATAGCAATTCAACAATGGCTATTGTATTACACAATATTATTTTCTAATTAGTTGTTATATGTTTAGATTACCAGATATAAACATGCAAAATTGGGAGAAAAAGAAAAAGAAAAAAAATCAAGCATTAACTGCTTCTTTCTACAGACCAGCAGAAATCAGCAGTACAATTATGCAAGCCATCCTGAATCTAGACATAAATATACCACTTTCTCTTCTTTTGTCTTCTGACTCATTGCAATTTTTCCTTCGCATTGAACAGATTCTTTCCCTTTCACAGTATCTATTATACTTTTCAGATTTTATTTACCTTTTTTAGGTTCTTACACTAGTGAGACAATTTGACGTTTGCATATATGGGTCTGACTTATTTCACTTACCAGTATGGTCTGCAGTTTCATTCATTTACCTAAAAAAGGCCTTGAACTCACTTTTTTATAGCTTCATAGTACTCCAATGTACAGCAAAACAGGAATCTGAAATGGAACATGTTTGACATTTCCTCTAGAGTGTAGAAGACGATCAGAGACAGTCTATCCTAATGAAGACTGACCTCCAATTCTTAGGAATGGCCACCAATCTAATGTCCTTTAGTTGGTCAATGGAGTCCTGTGTTTTATTATATATGCATGTATATTTTTCATGTCTGAGCTAGATTTTTTTATCTTTTTAGTTTTTACAATTTTATTAGTACATATTTACAATATATAATACTTACATTAATCTTAGGAGTAGGTACATACACATTCTTTCTAATTTTCCATCCTCTCCTTTGCTTTTCTATCTTTCCATCACTGGACCATGTCCCCCCCTTTTATAAAATTAATTTTATTGAGAAAAATTGCAAAGTGACAGCTTCAAAACTGGTTGGTAGGAGAATTACAGCAATTAATAGATTGCATATTGTTGTCTTTGTAGTAGTCATTCATAACACAATATGCAGAAATGATATCCTGTCCAAACACTATTAGTACAGATCTTTCTTCTTATTAAATTAGGAAAAAGTAGCTACATGTCTATTCTACCTATCTTGCATATACAGATACAAAATTGTCCTTTACTTATATCAACTTTTTTTGTTCATTTTTGTCTGACCTGGGTATTCCATTGCCATCCAAATATTGTAGGTGCATGATTTCAGCAAAATATTCCAATATAAATCGGTACCCCACAATAGTAGTGGGTTATCCACAGGACTGGCAATGTCCAAATCTGATGACATGAGCCTTCTATAACTCAGCATATTAACATGGCTTCACTTTCCATACCTCCTTTCCACACTTTTCTGCTACATGGTTAATACCAAGATAAAGCAATACCTATATAACAAAAAATGTAACTTTGTATCTGACACAGTCAGTCAAGTAACCTCAGGACTTATCCCAAAATCCTGTACTGCACTTTATAGATCCTTTGTCAGTGTTAGCTATGTAGATGAGTTATGACCATTGCTTGACCAATTTCCTCTCTGAGAAAGCCTGAGAGAATGTTTTCTCTCCATGTGACTTTATTTAGGCATACACTACATCATTGATCACATTCCTCTGTGGCCTCATGATCTCCTTGATCAGAAAATTTGGGGCACAACTGAGTTACATGATGTTACAGTGCAGGTTCTCCTATGTCCTGAGTCCTCTCTAGTCTTGAAAGGCTAACGTCAAAATGTTGGCAGTCCTTGTAGCACAACTTTTTCTCTGATTTTTGGTCTGCAAACTTATGTTGTTAACTCTTTAGAAGAGAAGCTTATTACTGCCCTGCAACATATGCAGGTGGGTTTAACCTCACTATCTATCTGATATGAAACATCTTAGGCATAAGATGGAACATCTTTTAAAAAACTTTACTTGAGATACAGTCTGGCCATAGTTGGTATGTCATGACAAGCAGTACATATTTAGAAGACCAGAACGACAGGCATTCCAAGATGACCCCACTATTACACATTGCTAACTTCGGTACAGTAACTCAGTTCACATGTATCAGCATGTATAGATACTCAGGGTGACAATCCCACTCAGTAGCTGCAAGATTCAACAACCAGCTGATAGTTCTCAGGATCATTGCCTTACCCATCTTGTGTGCATAAGTGTATGGCTTTGCCCTTGTCATGTTTCCTAGCTTTTCTCCTTGCCCTTTTTTCATTGTCCAATCCTCAAGTTCCCTCTTTCCTTTTAATTGTGTTATACCATTCTATTTGAATTTCTTCTTTTGAATTCTTATATTAGGGAGACTACACGATACTTACAAATGTGGGGCTGGCTTATTTCACTTATGAGTATATGTTCAAGTGGCACCCACTTAAATATGAAGGTTTAGAATTTATCATTATTTATAGCTGAGTAATATTCCATTATATAAAAATACCACATCCTTTTCATCCATTCTTCAGGTGGCCGGCATCTTGGTTGTTTCCAAGATTGGGCTATCACAAATTGTACTGCTATAAACAGGTACACATATATCACTGTGGTATGATGTTTTCAGCTCCTCCGGGAAAAATCCTTGAAGGGTAATGCCTGGTTTCAATGGGATTTCCAGTCCTAGTATTTTAAGGAGTCTCCTCACTGATTTCCATAATGGTTGCACCAGTCTACATTCCCACCAGCAGTGGAGAAGTGTTCCTTTTTCCCCACAGCCTCTCCAACATTTGTTATTTGATTTGTTTGTGACAGCCATTCTTTCTGGGGTGAGATGGTATCTCAATGTTGTTTTAATTTGCAATTCATGGATGAATAGTGATTTGGAGCATTTTTTCATATATCTATTCACTTCTTTAATTTCATCCTCTGAGAAGTGTGTGTTCATCTTGGATGCCCATTTCTGGATTGGGTCTTTAAATTTTAGGACACTAATGTTTTTTAGTTCTTTATATATTCTAGAAATCAGACCTTTGTCTGAGTGCTTGTTTGTCATGATTTTTTCCATTTTTGTGTGCTGTCTTTTGACTTTGTTGGTAACTTCTTTTGACGTGCAAAAACATCACAATAAGAGCAGTCCAAGTTGCTGATTCTTCCAACAGTTACCCATGTGATTTGATTTTTGTTCATGAACTCTTTGCCTACCCCTATGTCTTCAAGAGTTCCTCATACATTCTAATGTAGGTGATTTAGTGTTTCTTTTTTAATGTTTAAATCTTTAATCCACTTTGACTTTAGCTTAGAGCACGGTGATAGACCTGGGTCAAGTTTTAGTTTTCGGCATGTAGAGAGCAAGTTTTTCAAACACCAGTTATTAACAAGGCTGTTTCACCCATAAAGCATGTTTGGCCTCTTTGATAACATGGCTCAGTGTGTTCGCGGAGATTTCTGCATCTTCTAATCTATTCTATTGATCCTCAGGTCCATTTTGCTGCCAGAACCATGCTGATTTTTATCACAGTAGCTTTGTAGTACAATTTCAAGTAAAGAATTGTAGGGAGTCGGGGAGATGGCTCAGTGGAATAAGTGCTGCCCTGCCAAGTGCAAAGGCCTGAGTTCAATCCCCAGTTCCACCAAAAAAAAATTAAAAAAGAATTGTAATACCTCCTGCCTTGTATTTGTTCCTCAAGATTGCCTTTGCTATTCTAGGTTATTTCTGGTTCCACATAAATTTTAGGATTGATTTTTCTAGGTCTGTGAGGTATGTTGGTGGTAGTTTGAAAGGTATTGCATTAAATCTGTATAGCAATTTTGGGAGTATGATCATCTTCACAATATTAGTTCTTCCTATCCAGGAGCAGGGAATACATTTCCATTTTCTTAAATCCTCTATGATCTCTTTTTTCAGAGTAATGTAGTTTTCCTTGAAAAGATGTTTGACCTCTTTAGTTAGACTCATTCCAAGGTATTTCATTTTCCCCAGTTTTATTGTAAAAGTTATTGTTTCTCTAATTTCCCTCTCAGTGTGTTTGTTATCCGTATAGAGAAATGTTACTGACTTTTGCATATTGACTTTGTATCCTGCTGTGCTACTGAATTTATGTATCAATTCTAGTAGCTTTTTGTTGGAGTTTTTTGGGTCCTCCAAGTAAAGTATCATGTCATCTGCAAATAATGATTGTCTAACTTCTTTACCTATTCTTTATCTTTTTGTTTTGGTCTCTTGTCTAATGGCTCTAGCTAATGATTCCAGAACTATATTGTATAGGAGTGGTGAAAGAGGACATCCTTGTCTTGTACCAGATCTGACAGTAAAAAATTTCAGTTTTTCCCAATGTAGAATTATATTAGCTGTTGGGTTGTCATAAATGGCTTTTATCAGACTGAAATAAAGACTGTCTAATCCAATTTTCTGTAGGACTTTTTTTAAATTTATTTGCAGAACTGGGGTTTGAACTCAGACCCTTGTGCTTGCCATGGAATCTCTAATTCTACTGAGCCATCTCTCTGGCACACAGGACTTTGAACATGAATGAGTGTTGGATTTTGCAATAGCCTTTTCTGCATTAATTGAGATGATCATGTGGTTTATCAATTTGGCTCTATTGATATGGTGTATTACATTTATAGATTTATGTATATTGAATGATCCTTGCATCACTGCAATGAATCCTACATGGTCATGGTGTATGATTTTTTGATGGTTTGCTGTATTCTATTTGCTAGGACTTTATTGAGGATTTTTGCATCTATGTTCATGAGGGAGATTGGCCTGTAGTTTTCTTTTTTAGTTGTTTCTTTTAATAGTTTTGTTATCTGTATCAACTTGCCTCTAGGAATGGTTTTGAGAGGATTGCTTTCTTTTAAATTACTTTGAAGAGTTTCAGGACAAAAGGGATTATATCATCCATAAATTTCTTGTAGAATTCAGCTGTGAATCCATCAGGTCCTGGACTTTTCTTCATTGGTAGGTTTTTTATTATATCTCTTATTTCATTGACTGTTATTGGGTTTTTTGAGAGTTGTTTTATCTTCTTGATTAAGTTTTGGTAATGTGTACCTTTCTAGGAATCTGTCCATTTCTTCTGTGTCTTCTATTCTGTGAGAGTGAAGATTCTCAAAGTAGCTATTCATAATCTTCTGAATTTATACTGGGTCTGTGGTAGTTACACCATTTTCACTCCTTAATGCTTGTAGTTGAATTCTTTCTTTCCTCTTTTGATGAGGTTAGCTAGTGGCTTATCGATTTTATTTAATCTTTCAAAGAACCTGCTTTTTGATTCATTAATTCTTTGAACTGTTTCCTTCATCTCAAATGAATTAATTTCTGCTCTAAGCTTTATGATTTCTTCCCATCTTTGGGCTCTGGGTTTGATTTACTCTTCTTTTTCTAGTAGTTGAAGATACAGCATTAGAGTGTTTATTTGTTCTGGTTCTGTTTTCTTAATGTGTGAGTTCACAGCTATAAATTTGCCTCTGAGGACTGTTCTCATTGCATCCCATAAATTCCAATATATTGTATTTGAATTTTCATTGAATTGTAGATATTGTTTATTTTCCTGTTTACTTTCTTCTGTGACCAGTGTTATGTCATTGAGCACAGTGTTATTTAATTTCCATGTATTTATGGGGTTTTTCTGTTTTCTTTTCTCATTTATTTCCAGTTTCATTGTACTGTGGTCAGATAATATGAATGGGATAATGTCTGTTTTCTTGCGTTTGAACCAGCATGTGGTCTATTTTAGAAAATGGCCCATGTGAAGCTTACAAAAATGGATATTCAGTTGTGGTTGACTGGAACACTCTGTATATGTCCACTAAGTCCATTTGTTCCAAGCTTTGTTTCAGTTCTGCTACTGCTTTCTAATTTTTTGTCTGTTTGTCCTATCTTTTTGGGATAATGGTATGTTAAACTCTCCTGGTAAGATTGTGGTATTGGATATTAGATTTTTCATGTACATTATGATTTGTCTCATATATTTGCGTGCTTCTGTGTTTGTTGTGTATATGTTTATGAGTGTTACCTCTTCCTCTTGAATTTTTCCCCTAACCAGTATATAGTGGTCTTCTTTATTTCGTTTGATCATTCTTGGTTTGAAGTTGATACTGTCTGTGAACACAGTTGTTACCCCTGGTTTTTTCTGAGTTGCTGGGGTGTATATTATTGCTTTACATCCTTTGATTTTCAGCCTATGAGTTTCTTTACGTATTAAGTGTCTTTCTTGTGTACAGCATATTGTTGGATTTTTGTCGCTTAATTCACTGTACCAGTCTATTTCTTATAATTGGTGAATTGAGTCCATTTATATTGATGGGTAAGATTGAAATTTTTTGAGTTACAATTGACATGTTATTTACCTGCTGTTGTTTATTCCTTTTTGTTCTGTGTTTAATTGTTTGCCCTATGTAGTGGACTCCTGCTGTTCTTGTTCATGGAGGTCTGATAAGTTTGCTCCCTCTCCAGAATATCTTTTAGTAATCTGTGTAGTTTTGGCTTTGTCATCATGAAATTCTTTAGTTGTTCTTTGTCATGGAAGTATTTCACTTCTCCATCAAACTTGAAAGAAAGTTTTGCAGGCTATAGTAGTCTGGGCTGAAATTTGTTTTCATAGAGGACTTTAAGTACTCTGCCCCATGATCTTCTTCCCTTCATGGTTTGTGAAGAGAAGTCAGCCATTATTCTGATGGGTTTTCCTTTAAATGTGATGTTTTTCTTCTCTTACAGCTTTTTGTATATTGTTTTTTTGTGCTGGATTTCTATGATCTTGACTATTATATGTCTCAGTGTATTTTTAATTGAGTTGAAGTTATTTGGCGTTCTGTATGTTTCAGTTACCTGAATGTCAGATTGTTTCCTCATATTTGGGAAGTTTTCTGTTATTACTTCTGCCCATATTCTTTTTGTATCATTTGTAGTTAGTCCTTCTTTCTCATTGATGTCTATTAGTCTCATGTTATTCATCTTTGTATCATCTTGCAGGTGGTGAATTACTTTTTCCTGCATCCTATTTGTTTTCAAGAGATCATTTCTTTTTTTTTTCTTTTTTATTTTTTTTTACATTTATTTAGTGTGTGTGTGTGTGTGTGTGTGTGTGTGGCCAGCTCAGCCCACCAGGGGTCGGGGCTGGCTGGCATGTGGTGCTGGGGGATCGAACTGCGGTCCCTGTGCTTTGACAAACTTGTTCTAAGTAGGTGCTTTAGACCACTGAGCCATCTCTCCAGCCCCATTTTTTTAAGAGATCTTTTCTTATATTTTCATTAGCTTTGACAGCATGGTCAATATCTTCACTTTCACTCAAAGGGTTTTTGCAAGCTTGTTATTGAAATTTTAAGTTCCTCTATACCTCTTTGACTGTGCTTCATGTGATCTATTTCTTTCCTGTGTTGTTCATTCAAGGAATCCATCACTTTTCTAATCTCTATATTTTTTTTATCAGTGTCTTCTTGAGAAGTAGTTCTTAATTCTTTTACTTCAGAGTTTATTTCTGATCTGATTTCCTCTATATGTTTCTGCATTTAATTCTTTGTTTCAGATGCTCTTAATTCAGAATTTTCTTTTTTCATTCAGATATTAATTCTGACATTAATTCCTCTATACCTCTCTGCTGTTGTTTCTTTACTTCAGACACTATTAATTCATAAATTTATTTTTTTATTTCAGAAGTTAGTTCTGGTCTGTGTTCTTCTATTCCTTTCTGCTGTTGTTTCTTTACTTCAGATGCTATTAACTGAGATGTTAGAGCTGTGCCAGTGTCCTCTGTGCTTGTTTTCGGTGAGCTCGGGACCTGAGATTGCATTTTGCTCCTTCTATTTATCTTTTTGTATATCACTGTCATCTAGTTGTGCCTGGCTTGGGTCTGGCTACTGTGCTCAGCTCCTTCCTGCTGCTGCCCCTGGAAGTGAGCCTGCTGTTCCCCTCTGGCAAGATGTTCTGCTCCTGGATTAGCTACATGGTTTTGAGCCTAGTCTTACTGCAGAGTCTTCAGCTGCAGAGTTTCATGCCAGGCTTGTATGTCAGGCCTGGGCTGGGTCTGGAAGTTTATGGTGGTGGAAGGAGAGTGCAGAAGCTCTCCCACACACTCACCCGTCCTGGGCCTTGGCGGGTCTGGAGGACTCCCGAGAGTGTGGTGAAAGTTCTCACTCACAGGGCAGGACTGAGCTGGCTCTGGAGAGGTGGGCGAGGTCCACAGAAGGCAGGAAAAGGTCTCTCTCATGCAGCCGGCCTGGGCTTGGTCTGGCCAGCAGCACAGGACAGCGCAGAAGCTCTCCCACACACTTGCAGGGCCTCTGAGCTAGATTTTAAAACCCATTTTACAGAAGATTATGTAAAAGTCCACTAGGGGGAGCTCTAATGTTAGTATTCCTAGCAGTATTGTCTAAAAAAGCAAGGAATACTATTGCATTTATCAACCAGCTTAAATACAACATATGTAAGAAGAAAATAGCAATAAAATGTCTTGATAAAGAAATATAACGTTATAACCTTCCAATGTTTAAGTTAGAGTTATTAACATTTTAACAAGAATATATGAAAGAAAAAGCATAAGCAACAATAAGCAATGAGCAAAGATATATGAAAATTTGAAGCATAAAAATTTGTTTTCTAACTAGTCCCAACACAGAATTTATGAAACAAAAGCGAATTCTTACCTTTTTCCAATGATTTTTTTTTTTTTTTTTTTTTTTGCGGAACCAGGGATTGAACTCAGAACCTTGTACTTGCCAGAGAAGTGCTTATTCCACTGAGTCATCTCCCAGGCCCTTTTCCAATGATCTTGAAAGAACTTCAAATGATATAGAAGAATGAAACTCCCAACCTGATTGATAGTTGGTATGGTAAAATGGAAGAATGAATTTTAGGAACAACAGAGGTCAGGAATAGAATATTTTTACTGGGTTAAAGAAAACTTGTGTCCAAGAGAGGGACAGAGGGCATCCAAGTGGGTTGCCGTGGAATTTGTCTTTTTTGTCTCCGGATTTTTATAGAGCAAAACCATGGGGTGAGATGGGTCTCAGGTGGAAAACATGGGAACTTGCACATGAGATGGAACAAAACTATGTTCCACCAATAAGATTAATTTTCAAAAATTTTAAATCTTTTTTATTTTTTTTAAGAAATTAAATCTTTTTTAAAAATGTTTGAAACTATTGTTTGAAGCAAGGTACAATTCCCCTATGATGAATGCTATCACTATGTATATATAAAATGTACCAATAAAAAAATTCAAGAAAAAAACACATAGTTGCTTAAAACAATTTATCTCTAATAAATTTCTTGTTTTATTAAAAAAAATTAAAAAAAGATTAGTTGCTCTGGTATAATTGATTAAATCAGGATCAAAAGGGGAAGCGAGTCACCTATCAAGCTGACATGAATACAGAACAGGCACTCTTCCTATAGGGGGTTGCCTTAGTGACTCCTTCTGCATTCCTCAAGATGATAGAGATCTAATTAGAATATTACTCCTGGATGCCCATCCCTAAGGAGGTATGTGACTGCATTTGTTCAATCTTTTGTCTTGAGGTCTGGCCCACAGCAAGAGTGTTTGTCTCACCCACACATTGAAGGTATTTTGTCTTTCATATTCTCTTTCCAGGGCCTAACCCTGTCTGACTACCTATAATATTTCTATTTCAGCTGTGTACAACAAAAATGATGCAAAATGTGTCATGTTATGAAGTACAAAAGGGACCTAAGGTACAGTAAACAACATAGTAGTGAGACCCTTCACAAAAAGTGTTTAGAGAAAACAAATCATTTTACTCACTTGTTTCATGAGAGTGGTTGGTGTTTTGTTTGTTTTTAAGATACTTGAGGTTGCCTACTAAATCACAGGTTTAAAAACAATGTGGTCATTTTTGTCTTCTGTTGTCTCAGGCAGTGTGAATTTTACCTTAAAATATGAATCCAATTACCCATTCCCTGCATGTTAAAGGTAGAAGGAGTGGCTAAGGCCTTTCCATATGGAGGTCAGTTGGTGCTAAGGTCCACTCTCTTTAGAGGTCTTGATGCATACCTAGTAACCAGGGCAGATTTATAGCTGATAATTATTGTTACTTCCTGAGAGTTGAAGAATCAGATATCCATATCACTACTTGGCCTATTGGAAAGTTTCTACATGAGTCACATGTTAAAAGAATTGTGAGCTTTCAGTGACAGTGAGTAGATCAAATGTCAAATAGGACCACCCATACAGTATCTCAAATGGACTGAGATGAAGTTTGGATTAGGGGGCAATCTGGAGATTTATTAAGTCTTTTGGAAGATCTAGCCCATTATGATGGGCTTCTTGACCCAGTTTGCCTAAGGTCCATTAGAGAGTTTGATTGGGCTTCACAATCCTTCATGGTGATTGAGGTCTCTACACAGTATGAAGATGACACTTCCCAGTACCTTGCAAATATTTGCATGGTTTGGGATAGGAAAGAAGGTCTATTATCATCTGGATTTACATAGGCAATCAAATATAGAGACTATTGCTTTAAATAAGACTTTTACAGCTTTTATAGACTATTATTTCCTAGTGGAGAAGGCCTCTATCCACCAGTAAATGTACCCATGCATACCAGGAAGTATGTATAACACTTACGTGTAGACATATGGGTGAAGTCTATTTGCCAATCATCTTCAGGGTGAGACAGAAATCTTTGTACTGATTCAGACAATGAAGGATATGAGTCTATGGATTATGGAGGGCACAGATAGGACAGGTCTTTCAGACCTGGATTATAGCATTATAGACTCCAGGCCCTATAAAAGTCTATGTTCCACAGTGGTTGTGGCATGTTGCCAAAGTGGGAGGCATTATGAATGAACTTAATGACTTCCCATTGCTATCATTGTAGCAAGAACCATTGGGGTTCCACAAAACTCCCATTAAATTGGACGCTTTGAATTCTTCACTAATTACAGATAATTTGAAGCTCTTCTATAAAAGATCCTGGTTCTAAGTCAAGATTTTGGGAATGGGAATGACAGATGCAAAAGTTACATATTTTGTTATTTAGGTCTTGTTTTATCTTGCTCTTAACCATCCAGCAGAAAAGTATAATGATGAGGTCTAAAAAGTAATGCCATATTAATATGCTGAGCTATAAGAAGCTCAAGTCAACAACTTCTGACATTGTCAGTTCTGCTGATAACCCACTACTATTATGGACTATTGGACTATATTGAATTGTTTTGCTGAATTCACACACCTACAATATTTGAATGGCAATGGAATACCCATCTCTGATAAAACTAAATGATAAAGGGGTATATAAATGAAGGGCCATTTTGTGGTGAAAAAATATGTATATCTGTATATACAAAATAGGATATATATATATATATATATATATTCTCTTAGTTCAGTGAGAAGAAAGATTTGTACTAAGTGTTTAGACAAGATATCATGTCTGCATCTTGTACTATGAATAACTCCTTGAAGACAACAATATGCAATATATTAATTATTGTAACTGTCCTACTAACCTGTTCTGAAACCATCTCATTGCTATTTCTTTCTCAATAAAATTAATTTTAAAAAAAGATTTTGGGAATGGGACTATATGCACAGCTGTTTACAGGCCAAAATCATATTGGAGAGTGGCCTGTTTGTCAGTGAAATCTTCTTTAGAATTATTCTAGAAAATGGGGTGCAGGGAGGCCTGATGTCCCATGTAGTAGACAACTGCTACATCCCTTGGGTGATATTTCACCTTAAAGAGACTAAGGATTTCTGACCCATATTTTACTGGAGGCTGATAAATAGTCAAATTCTTCTATCTTGGAGAGTAAAAAATAGAGGATTTCTGAATTCAGCTACTCAGCTTCTCCTGAAAAATGTATTGAGCATACGGCAATGACATCCTGGGGATAAACCACACAAGATCCACAGGGAAACTGAAAGAGGTGAAGAAAATAGGAATCAAAGCTATCAGATAAATAGTTCACCACTAGGGACCAGAGGCAGTGCAGTGCATTTGGAACAGCTGTGTAGCTAACCTGTTGGGTAGGTAGTCAGCAAAAGCAACCTGCCCCTAACTGGGGGCAGAATATGCAATAGCAACCTAAAACAAAGCAAGGGTAGCTTTTCTATTTGAAGATAATGTAAACTTCATGAGAAAACTAGTCAAAGGAGATAAAGATTGACATTACTTATTAGCTAATGGAAAATTACAATAAGAAAAGATACATTCATAAATATATATATTTGCAAAATACAAGTGCACACACCTATAAAACAGATATTAATGGATACAAAAAATCAAATAAATAGGTACAAAATTATAATCAAGAACCTAAATAGTCCATTGTGCCAAGAAGATACATCAACTAGACAAAATTTCAACAAAGAAATATGAGAACTAAATCAATCCTGTAATCAAATTGCCTTAGTAAATATTTACAGAATGCTCTACCTGACAACATGAGAATTTACATTTTTCTCAGTGGTACATGGGATGTACTCCAGAGTGGACAATATACTAGTCCATAGAAAATGGCAGAATAAATGCTACAGAACTGAAATTATTCCATGCTCATTAGTGAGCCATAGTTCAGTGAATTGATAAAAACAGTATACTACTGTCAGTAAAGAACAGTTGAAGAGCAATGTAAAAGATTAGAAGAGACAAAAACATTTGAAACATACTCAGTCATCTTATCTATTTTTACATTTATATATTTTGTACAGTGTCTCACTACACAGCTTGGACTCCTAGTCATCCTCCTGTTTTCAGCCTCCTCAGCATTGGGATTACAAGCATGCACCACCACACCTCGACTTGGTCACCAGCTCAGTGTACCCTAGGTGCGAGCCTGATACAGCATGCGGTACTGGGGATTTAACCCTAGTCCCTGTGCCTGCCTAAATAGGTCTGCTGCACTATTTTTCTGGCCCTCACCTTATCTTTTTGGTATCTTCCCAAAAGAATTAAAAGTATCATATCCACAGTGATATATACACGTCAGTGTTTATAGAAGTGCAGTTTGTATAGCTAAATCTTGGAACCAACTCAAAAGCCCATCAACAAATGAATGGATGAAAAAGATGTATTTTGTTTTATTCAATGGAGAACAGCTCAGCCATAAAGGATATACTTGAGGGGCTGGCAAGTTAGCGCAGAGGACAAAAGCACCTGTTTAGGCAAGCTTAGGCAAGTGCAAGGGACCGTGGTTCAATCCCCAGCACCATATGCCACGGCAGCCCCAGCCTCAGGGCGGGCTGAGCCAGCGAGAGTCTGGGCATAGTGGCATATGCCTTTAATCATAGCGCTGAGGAGGCTTAAAGCAGAAGGACCACCACAAGTGTAAGTTGAGTAGTGAGACCGTGCAACAACCAAATACATTAAAAAAGAAGGATATATTTGAGACAGTTACAACTAAATAGTTGGACCTTGACGGAATACTCTGTATTATAATAAGCAAGACACATATGTATAATTATCACACTGTCTCCCTGATGTGCAAAACTGAATTTGTAAGTAAGAAACAAAATATATAATAGAGTGCTCGCTTCGGCAGCACATATACTAAAATTGGAACGATACAGAGAAGATTAGCATGGCCCCTGCGCAAGGATGACACGCAAATTCGTGAAGCGTTCCATATTTTTAGGAATGTGGAAAGGCCTTTTCTTGTGTTTCCTATTTTAGTAGACATCATAGAATTCACACAGGTGAGAAACCGTATGAATGTAAAGAATGTAAAAAGTCCTTTATTGATTGTTCCACTCTTATTCAACACCAGAGAATTCATACTGGAGAGAAACCCTTTGTATGTCAGGAATGTAATAAGGCTTTTAGGCAGAGGGCACATCTTACTCAACATCAAAGAATTCACACTGGTGAGAAACCGTATGAGTGTAAAGAATGTGGAAAGGCCTTTACTTGTCTTTCACAGGCAAAAAAGCACCAGAAAATACACACATGAGGTGAGAAATTCTATGTATTTGAATATTGTCTTTATTTAATAGTTATTACTTATTACCAAATATGTATTGGAAAGAAATGTTAGAAATATCAGAAATGTGGGAAATGATTTTATGTACCCCTGTGCTATTTTTTTCCCCTGGTACTTAGGGTTGTTTTTGATTTATGATCTTAGTAAAGCACTAATTTTCAGGATGGGCTTGAATTATGATCCTTCTGCCTCAGGTTCTCAGAGTGCTGGTATTACAGATATGTACTACTATGCCCAGCTTCTACAGCTATTCTTCTGTATACCAGAGTATATATTGAAAAAGCCTTATAAAAGTGAGGTATATGTAAAGACCTGCTCTTATCCTTTAGTCAGTAGTATATAATTTATATGATTCACATTGGAAGAGTTTTCAGCTACACATTCTATAACAGAAAATAATATGTAAGAGGTGCAAAATCCAGTGACTATAAATTTCTTTGGCATCATAAATCTGAACTTATTATCAGAATTTATACAGGAAAGATTAAAAATGAAATATTAAATTCTATATCCACTAGTTAC
>NW_004525314.1:21541-25231 GCF_000260255.1 Octodon degus
TCTATCGAGAGAGAGAGAGAGAGAGAGAGAGAGAGAGAGAGAGAGAGAATGAGAGAGAAAGATTTAATGGGATTTCCAGTCATAGATATTTTGGGGAGTGGGGAAGGTACCAGAGATTGAACTCAGGAACCTGCGTTTGCAGGTAGGCACTTATTCTATTGAGCTATTTCTCTGGCCCATTCAATCCAGCTATTCCACTTCTGGAAATTTTCCCAAAAGAACTGATAATATTATATCATAGTGATACATATGTGCCTATGTTTATAGCAGCACAATTTGTGATAGCCAATCTTGGAAACAACCAAAATGCCTGTCACCGGAGGGATGGATGAAAAAATGTGGTGTTTTCATATAGTGGAGTATTACTCATTTAAAAAGAATGATAAACTTGAATCCTTTATACTTATGTGGATGCAACTTGAAGATATACTCACAAGTGAAATAAAACAGACTCACATGTGTAACTATTGTATTGTCTCCCTAGAGAAAGAACTCAAAAGAAGAAATAAAGATTAAAAGGTGTAATACAGATAAATGGAAAGAGAGAACTTAAGGATTAAACAAAGAAGAGACAGAAAGGAGAAAAGTAGGAAATATGGCAGGGGCAAAACCATACATTTATTTAAACAAGATGGTTAAGGAAATGGTCTTAAGAATCTCCATCAGGTTTTTGAAAATAGCAGTTAATTGGTAGAATTCTCACCTTGACTAACTCTATATGCTGGTGTCTGCGAACTAAGCAACTACACTAATGATAGCAATGTGTAATACTAAAATCATGCTTGAAATATCTGTAATTTTGGTCATCTAAATGCATATTGCATCTAATGTTGTACCAATTATTGCTATACTCTTTAATTTTTTAAAAAAAAGGTAATAAAAGAAAACAAGAGCCAAGAAAAAAGTCATAGGATTGTCTTGCTACAATGTTGTATATGGTTTGATTTCTACATTTCTGTATAAAGATGTGTAATTGTTTTTTTACATTCTGTAAGGATTTAAATTTTAGAATATCCATGTTGGAAAATAGCCTTTCCATGTTGTGTCTAAGGCATTTGATATTCAGAGATATAGTGATGTTAAGCCCAACTGCCTCTGTTACAGAGTAATAATAACATTGTTTCCCTTCTTTTTGCCATAATTTTATTGATAAACAAATAGCAATGAGACAATTTCAAATCAAATTGGTAGGACAGTTTCAATAATTAACATACTGCATACATTCTTCTTAGTAGTTAATTGCTGTACAAGATGCGGACTTGATATCCTATTTACAAACACCATTAGAACAAATCATTCTATTCATTAAGAGAATGTAACTATATATCTATCGTAACCACTTCAAATACACAGATACAAAATGGACATTCATCTGTAACCCCTTTTTTTGTTAAGTTCCGTTATTTGAATATTGTAGGTGTGCAAACTCAGAAAAATATTCTAAAAGAGTGCAGTAGTCCATAATAGCAGTGGGTCTTCAGCTTAACTGGCAATGTCAGAAATTGTTGACCTGAGTCCCCCACAGCTCAACATAACAGCATGGCTTTACGTCTCATATTTTGTTTTTATATTTTTCTACTAGATGGTTAAGACCAAGGTAAAGCAGGACCTATGCAACAAGAGTTGTAGCTTTTGGGTCTGATAAGGTCAGTGAAATTCCCTCAGGATTTATCCTGAGATCATGTGCTTCAGATTGTAGAACCTTTGTCAGTGTCAGCCATGTGGATGAGTCATGGCCATTGATGGTCCAATGTGCTCTCTGTGAAAGCCTGAGAGAATGTTTTCTCTCCATGTGACTCTCCTTAGGCACACTCTACATCATCGATCACTTTCCTCTTTGGTCCCATAATCTTCTTGATCAGAAAATTTGGGACACTACTGAGTTACATGACATTACAGTACAAGATCTCATATGTCCTGAGTCTTAATTGACTTTAGAAGGCTAGGGCCAAAATGTTGGCTTTCCTTGTATCCCTCCTTTTTCTCTAATTTTGGTCTGCCAACTTAGGTTGTTAACCAACCAGAAGACAAGTTTATTGTTATTATCAAACAACTTAGGCTGTTAAGCTTAACCTCACTATCTGTCTGCATATCAAACATCTTAGGCATAATATGGAACAAGAATTTATCATCAAGTATTGATATGCTGAACTTTAAGTCCCTATAGAATATGATTAAAAAACATTTAAAAATTAGAATATATTTTTAAAATAGGCATAAAAAATTATATACTTCTCATGTTTGCACGTAAGTCGAACAATCTCACCGTATACAACCTTGAAGCAGGACAGTCCCACAAGTTTCTCTTCTGAATATTTAACAACTAAAGTTTGCAAACCAAAAATTAGATAAATAGAGGGGCTACAAGGATAGCCAACATTTTGACCCTAGCACTTCAAGGTCAGTGAGGAATAAGGACATAAGAGAACCTGTGCTGTGGCAACCTATAACTCAGTGGTGTCCAAAATTTTCTGATCAAGGAGATTATGGGGACACAGAGGAAAGAGTTCAATGATATAGAATGTGCCTAAAGAGAGTCACCTAGAGAGAAAATTTTCTCTCAGGCTTTCACTGAGAGCAAATTGGTCAATCAATTGTTGTGACTCATCCAGATGGTTGACACTGGCAAAAGGTGCACAAAGTGCTGTATATGGTTCCAGGGTATATCCTCAGGGGATTTGACTGTCTTTGTCAGGCACAAAGGTTATGTTTTAGTTATATGGGTCTTGCTTTAACTTGGTGTTAGCCATCCAGCAGAAAAGTATAATCATTAGGTATTAAAAGTAAAGCCATGTTAATATGCTGAGTTGTAAAAGGCTCAAGTCAACAACTTCTGACATTGCCAGTTCTGCTGAAAACCAACTACTATTTTTTTTGGTGGAACCAGGGATTGAACTCAGGCCCTTGCACTTGCCAGGCAAGCACTTATTCTACTGAGCCATCACCCCAGCCCCTTACCCAGTACTATTACAGACTGTTGAACTATATTGGGTTATTTTGCTGATTTCAAGTACCTACTATATTTAGACTGGTTTCAAGTATGACAAGGTCCTTTAAAAACTTCTCCAAATGCAGCTTGTCTAACTGCAGTGGAACACCCATCTCTAAAAAAATGGAAAGGGGGGATATGTTCTGAGCCACAAAACTAGGCAATTGATCAAATATATGTAGGTAAGATTTGGCCCAGTACCTAAAGCAAACAAGCTGCCTCACTTCTGAGATGAACATCCTGCTTAGCTAAGGTTTGCTGTGAGTTGCTAAGCAACCTAGTGTCATGTGTTGCTACCTTCACAAAAGTGTAAATAAAGGACAGTTTTTTATGAAAAAAGAGGAGGGGGCCTGCCCCTTAGATCAGTTCTTTAAGTGGCTGCTTCAACAAAGCAGTCAGGCTCAGCTTGCTGTGGTTCAATCCCCACAACTCAAGTCAGCCAAACCTGCCCTGAAGGCATTTGGAGAAAAAAAAAGAAAGAAAGAAAAAGAAAGAAGGGGAGAAGAAAAAACATATATGTATACACAAGAGAGTTAGAACAGATATACAGCTACTTTCTTTTAGTTCACTTAGAATAACAGTTGGTATTAATATTGTTTAGAAAAGGTATGCCTTGCATCTTGTCCTCTGAATAACTACTATGAAGACAAGAATATTCAATGCATTAATTTTTGTAAACATCCTAATAAACTGTTTTGAAA
>NW_004525314.1:25331-35928 GCF_000260255.1 Octodon degus
AGAGAGAGAGAGAGAGAGAGAGAGAGATTATATATAGATGTATAGAAAGATAGATTGACAGATAGAGAAATAGATAGCTAGATAGATATCCTTACAAATTCTGGGCAAGTTGAAGAGCTTGAATGAGGAATGCAAGTTCTGTCTTTTGGGCTGAAGGCCCTGGAAAGTCCTCTTGCTTCAGTGGTCTGAATTGAATGATGACATAATTTGTCTTCCTAATGCCATCCTTTATAATACTGATGCCATCTGTGAACCATGTGCTACCTTGCCCCATTAGTGGTTGGTTTCTAAAATCAAGATAGCTCACATAATTTGGAGTGATGATCTGCTCAAACACATATTATCTGTTGGTTTTTTGGGAAGGGCACAATTTAGTTTACAAAGATGCAAGAGGGTTGGGGTGATGGTTTAGCTGTTTAAGTGCCTTCATGGCAACTACATGAGCTTTTCTCCCATCATCAACAAATATTCCCCGAGTTCTACCATAACCTTAAAATGATCATGAATTAGAACTAAGACCTTTTGTTCTAAAGATATCTTAGAACCTTCCTGGATGAAAGAAGGGCTCAGTTTCTGGTCCTCACATTGCTCATGTAGAGATCTACCTGTTATCCCAAAATGGGGTAACTATATACGAAAGCATCCTGTCATTCCAAAGAAAGCCTTCAGTTGCTGTTTGAACTGTGGAGGATCCAGATGTCAGAGTGCCTCTGTTCTCCTTGAGAATATTTTTTTTGTTAAGGAGTTAAGATATATCCAATATAGCACACTTATTTCTTGAGAAATATGGGCCCTGTATTAGAAACTTGCAACTTCATTTTTCTGGAAAACTGAGTCCTAATTGTCGTATTATCAGGTAACTCATTATTGGTGATACAAATAAAGCACTCTCTGTTTTCCTTACTATCTTAAACTTTTAAATTTAATTCTCTCAGATCTTGAGCCATAGCTTGTGTAAATCAATGGTGGCTATTTCTGAAGCCCTGATGTGAGAGAGTCCAACTATACTGTTGGCAAAATCCTGTTTGGCAATCCTCCCATTCAAATGTGAACAAATGATTGGTATTTAGAATCCAAAGGAACAGAAAAAAATATATCATTGAGATCAAAAGCAGAACCATTTAGCATCTCCTGAAATCTGTGTTAACAAGCTATATGGATTTGTTCTGAGTAGGTGAATAGGTGCACTGCCTCACTGATTGCTCTGAAATCTTGTACTAGAAGATATTCTCCTGATAGCTTGACTACAGGTAAAATTAGTGTATTACATGTAGATTAACATGTGCCAGCAAACCTCTAATGAAAAGCTTACAAATAATGGACTTTAAATTCAATCTGGCTTCTTTCTTGAGAAAAAATTGTCATCTGTGAAT
Organism: Octodon degus; assembly: GCF_000260255.1. Taxonomy (NCBI): domain Eukaryota; kingdom Metazoa; phylum Chordata; class Mammalia; order Rodentia; family Octodontidae; genus Octodon; species Octodon degus. The sequence goes on from NW_004525314.1 coordinate 26,705, forward strand.
GTATAGATTAGAGTATTTTAGCTGATGACTACTAGATTTTCCTTGAAAGCCCTCCCTGGTGTGCCATCATATCATGCTTGAAGATCCATTTTCAGCAGAGACTCTAGACTTCTTATCCACAAGCTGCCTATGTTTCTAAAAACTAGGACACAGTTTGCCAGAGGTTTTACTATCAGAGTGACCCTGATTAAGAAGAGTATATCTCTTTCAATTTTTGGTATGGGGTACTTCAATATGCCCTGAAAGGCAGCTTCAAAAATGAACTCTTCTGTATGACAGTTCAGAGTAGGGCTACAAAAGATGTCCAGTTAACTCCCTCAAGGCACACCTTAGAATGGGATGAAATAAAACCAAAGTTAGAAATTACAGCTGAAACTTCACACTGGTATCACTGAGGAATATAACTTGTTTGTTTACTCTACCTAAAGTTAACAAAGGCTCCTGTAAATTAATTATGATACTCTATTGTGGGAGCTTTACAGGCTGTCTCAGACACCATGACACTCACTGTCTGTACCTTACTCCCTTGCCACAATGATGAGGGTTTACTTAGTTCCCCTCTGGAAATGAGGTCAGTCTGTCTTCTAAAGTCAAAAATATTTTGTGTTCTGAAAGATCAGATAGGGGCTAAATAGTTTCTCAGCATATTCCTTTGCCCAGTGTCTTATTCTTCTGCTCTTTAAGGTTTCTGAGTTGCTCCTATCAGTCTGTATTTCATTATAAACCTTAAAATTGTGGGCTTTGTCATGAGCCTTATCAAATAGTTTGAGCATGGCTTTAGACTCCTTCCTTTTTTATCCAGTTCTGGTTTGTAACCTGCTTCATTATGGTTATTGAATACCAAATAAACCTCAGTGACCAAATGACTTATTTTAGTTTGTGGTCCCAGTTGGAGTTTTTGAAGCTTTTTCCTAATATCTGGAGCTGACAGATGAATAAAATACTACCCTAGTGTAATCTGAGCTTCTCTATACTGAAAGTACATATTAGTGGATTAATGGAGTCTCTCTTCAGAATGATGCTGAAAAATAACTTGAATGTCATTGAAGCACTTAGTAATTGATCTGGATTTATCAGAGTTAACAGTATTGGCATCCATTGTCACAGACCAGCTTAATAAAATTTCTTTGAGGTATAATTTTCATTTGACTTCTTCACCTATTATAATCAAAATGAGGCCTGTATTGGAACTTAAATAATGCAGCAGTTAGAAATTATCAGCGGGTAAAATTTCAAAAACTTCATCATTGACCTACTTTGCAGACTTTACAGTCTTTTTTTCACATCAAAAGCCATTGTTAAGGTTTTGGAATCATCAGCAAATTTTTCAGCATCCTCAGAAAATCTACCCAAATTTTCCTTGCACTGATGACTGTATTTTTTTTTCTTTTTTGTGGAACCGAGGATTGAACTCAGGCCCTTGCACTTGCCAGGCAAACACTTATTCTTCTGAGTCATCTCCCCAGCCCCTGATGACTGTATTTTTAAAAGGAAGTTAACATTCATACCATGACATTGCTGTTTGCCACTGCTCAAAGGTGGTTGCATAGTGGAAGGCTTAAAATACAGTATTGTAAATCTGAGTCCTTATGTAAGTAGACCAAGGTCTAGTAAGGGGTGGTGCAGGAAAAGGCCTCTATTTCTTGAGGATACTGACTAAGCAAGCTGCTGAGGACGTAGCTTGTGGAGAGGAAGGTCTGACAGCAGGGAGACCTCTGCAGTATCAACTGCTGAGGGATTACAAGTCCTTGACTACAGCTCAGGCCTATAGTAGAGGCACATAAGGGCTTGAACATGAAACACCTATAATTATTCTTTTTCTTTGAAGTTATATGTGAACTATGTCATTATATTTCAGGCTGCCAAAGGATGACCATGTCCAATATTTTCCAAGTGAACACATAGGCCATGTTTCATTGAATGACATTATAAAATGATTTCTTTAAACAGCTTCAGGTTGGAATGTGATCCAATGATTAGCTTTTTAAGCACAAACACACTAACTTGATTAACTCATAAAGAATTATTCTACTAGTAAAAATGTACATCATTTGTGACTATTTTCTTAAAAAGAAAATGATCCATGAGAGGCTGGGGAGATAGCTCAGTAGAATAGGTGGTTTCCTGGCAAGAACAAGGGCCTGAATTCAATCTCAAATTCAAGAAGAAAGAAAGAAAGAAAGAAAGAAAGAAAGAAAGAAAGAAAGAAAGAAAGAAAATGATTTGTGACTTCCAAATTTTTTGCCAAGAAGAAATGTACCATTAGTACACTGGCTTCTGTAATCAGCCTATTGCAAGGCAAGCTTCTGTTTCTACCTAGTGCCAAGAATTCCTGGGTGGAAATGGGGAAATATAACTTACAGCAGTGGCCTATAGCAGAGCACCCTCATTTGCTCCTGTGTCCATCTTGCCTTATTCTCTAAGCTTAGGGCTTGGGCAGTAACTCAGCACCAGGAGCAGAAGTGGCCCTGCATAGATGAGCCAAGCAGTGTGGTATCACGTAGATAAGGAAGATACTCTGCATTAAAGATGTATCTTTTCTTAACCTCTAAGCTGCACTGAGAAATTACTAATCTTTGTATTTTTATTAAGCCTTAAAACTTTAAAGTACATTTGGTGCCAATATTTTCTAGAGCTGTATCAAAGCAAGAAATCCGTCCTCATATCACAATGCAATTTTGACAACGCAGAATTGGGTATAACTGTTGAATTAAGTTTAGTAACTATGAACTCAAAAAAAAAGGAAGGAAGTGAAAATAGACTTTCAGACCCTGAATACAACATGGCACTTAGTGAAAATGTAAGGAAAGATCTCTGAAAAACAACTGGGATGCAGGAAAACATATCAACATTTGCAAGATGATGCAAAGCTGAACAACATAAGACTAATAGACATAAATGAGAAACAAAGAGAAAAATATGAATGATATAAACAGAATATGGGCAGAAGTAACCGCAAAAAACTTCCCAAATATGAGGAAACAATCTGACATTCATGTAACTGAAACACATAGAACAAAAAATAATATCAACACAATTAAATGCACACCCAGATATATAATGATCAAGATTCCAGAAATCCGGCACAAGAACAGTATAATAAAAGCCGCTAGAGAAAAGAAACAGATAACATTTAAAGGAAAACCCATCAGAATAACAGCAGATTTCTCTGCACAAACCATCAAGTCAAGAAGAGTGTGAAGCAAAGTACTACAAGACTTGGAAGAAAAAAAATTCAATCCCAGACTGCTACACCCTGCAAAACTATGTCAAGTTTATTGGAGAAGTGAAATAATTTCCATGTCAAGCAACAACTAAAGAATTTCATGATGACAAAGCCAACTCTACACAGATGATAAAAGGTATTCTAGACAGGGATCAAAATGACCACAACTCCATGAATGAGAATAGAAAGACCCCATCAGATAGGGCAAACAATTAAACACAGGAGAAAACAGGCGACAAACAGCAGGAAAATAACATGCCAAACATGTCAATTCATCTTAGTTGTATCCATTAATGTAAATGGACTCAATTCACCAAAAAACAACATTGACCAGCAGAGTAGATCAAGAAGAAAACTTCAACAATATACGGTATACAAGAAACACATTTGAATCCGGAGCCCACACCTCCAAGCTAAGTGAGTGAGTGAGAACTTCTCCTGAGCATTTGGGAACCCCCAGATCCAGCCCAAGCCCAGGCCTGGTGAGTGTGTGGGAGAGCTTCCAGCTCCCAAGAACCAGTGGAAGCTCTCCAGACAAAATCCAGGCAGGCCACGTGAGTGAGACCCTCTGCCATGCCCTTGGGACCCCTCCACCCCACCAGAGCCAGTTGTCCAAGCCCAACAAGTGAGTGAGAACTTCTGCCACACTCTCGGGACCACCCAGACCGAGCCCAAGCCCAGGCCCTACTAGTGTGTGGAAGACGTTCTGCGCTCCACTTCATCCCCTGGGCCAGGGGCACAACAGAGGTGCACAACAGGTTTACTTCCAAGGGCTGTATCAGGAAGGAGCTGAGCCCAACAGCTAGACCCAAACCAGGCACAATTGGATACACTCAAACTTAATGGATCTGCATCTGAATTTCAGTGAGTACTAAGTTTATAACTGCACAAATGCTCTACACCAAAACTCAGAGGTCAGTTCTATACAAAATGACAAAGAGAAGGAGGAAAATGCAATCTCAGACCTCGAGCTCTCTCAGAAAAAGTGCAGAGGACACTAGCTCAGCTGAAATGTATGATTTAATAGCTTCTGAAGTAAAGAACCAACACAGAAACATATAGAGGAAATCAGATCAGAAATAATCTCTGAAGTAAAAGAATTAATAACTACTTCTCAAGAAGACACATAAAAAAATAGAGGAGATTAAAAAAGCGATGGATTCCTTGATTGACCAGTACAGGAAAGAAGTAGATCGCATGAAGCAGAGTCAAAGAGATATAGAGAAACTTAAAATTTCAATCACAAGCTTGCAGAACGGTTTAAGTGAAAGTGAAGATAGAGATTCAGATCTTGAAGACCCTGCTACAGCTAGTGAAAAGGTAAGAAAAGATCTCTTAAAAACAAATAGGATGGGGCTGGGGAGATGGCCCAGTGGAAAGAGTGCTTCCTTGGCAAGCACAAGGGTCTGAGTTCAATCCCCAGTTCTGCCAAAAAAAATGTAGGAAAAAATAATTCATCACCTGCAAGATGATAAAAAGAACAACTTGAAACTGATAGGCACCAATGAGAAAGAAGGAGTCCATGCAAACGATATAAAAAGAATATGGGCAGAAGTAATAGCAGAAAACTTCCCAAATATGAGGAAGTAATCTGACATTGAGTTAACCAAAGCATACAGTACTCCAAATAACTTCAACCCAATTAAAAACACACCAGAACATATAGTAGTCAAGATCCTAGAAATCAAAGACAAGAACAGTATACTGAAAACTGCTAGAGAAAAGAAACAGATCACATTTAAAGGAAAACTGATCAGAATAATGGCAGCTTTCTCTTCACAAACCATAAAGGCAAGAACATGGAGTAGAGTCCTTCAGATCCTCTAAGAAAATAAATTCCAGCCCAGACTACTATACCCTGAAAAACTCTCTTTCGAGTTTAATGGACAAGTGAGATACTTCCATGACAAAGAACACCTAAGAATTTCATGATGACAAAACCAACGCTACACAGACTACTAAAAGATGTTTAGAGAGGTACCGAAATGATCAGATCTCCATGAACAAGAGCAGAAAGAAACCACTAATTAGGGCAAAAAATTAAACACAGGAGAAAAAGGAGTAAAAACTGCCTATAAATAACATTTTGATTGTAAGTCAATACATCTCAATTAAAACCATTGCACAGGGCTGGTAGAAGCTCGTACTGGGCTCCCAGAGGCTCAGAGAAGCTTGGAGAGGTCTCTGAGAGGTTGAAAGAGATAGACTGGCACAGTGGATTAAGAAACACAATACAAAAATCTGCTGGGAAAAAATAAAATAAAATAAAACAAAACAAAAAAATCTGCTGTATACAAGGAACACACTTAACTCAAAAAGAAATTCATAGAGTGAAAATCAAAGAATGGAAAACAATAGAACATGCCCCAGCATCTCAGGAAAAAGAAGGGGTAACAATCCTGTTCTCAGACACTCTCAATTTCAAACCAAGAATGATGAAATGAAATAAAGAAGGCCACTATATACTGGTTAGGGGAAAAATTCAAGAGGAAGAGGTGACACTCATGAATGTATATGAACCAGACATGGGAACACCCAAGGATATAAGATGAATCTTAATGGACATGAAAAATCTAATATCCAATGAAACAGTCTTAACAGGGGACCTTAACACGCCCTTATCCCAAAAAGATAGGCCAACCAGACATAAAAAATAGCAAAAAAGTAGCAGAACTGAACAAGAGCTTGGAACAAATGGACTCAGTGTACATATGCAGAGTGTCTCACCCAATGACAACAGAATATACATTTTTTTCAGATGCACATGGGTCATTTTCTAAAACAGACCACATGTTCATAGGTCATGCTTAAGTACATTCAAGAAGACAGAAATTATCCCACGCATATTATCTGACCACAGTGCAATGAACCTGGAAATAAATGAAACAAGAAAACAGAAGAAAGCCATAAACACATGAAAATTAAACAACACCCTACTCAGCGACCAATGTCTCACAGAGGGAATTAAACAAGAAATTCAACAATATCTACAATTTAATGAAAATTCAAGCACAACTAATAAGAATTTATGCGATGCAATGAAAGCAGTTATCAGAGGGAAATTCATAGGTGTGAACTCACACATTAGGAAAACAGAACGGGAACAAATAAACACCCTAACAATGCATCTCCAACAGCTAGAAAAGGAAGAAGAAACCAAACACAGAGATCAAACATGGAAGGAAATCATAAAGATTGGAGCAGAAATTAATTCAATTGACACAAAGAAAACAGTTCAAAGAATTAACGAATCAAAAAGTTGGTTCTCTGAAAGATTAAATAAAATCGATATTCCCTAGCTAACCTCATGAAATAGAGGAAAGAAAAATTTCAAATACAAGCAATAAGAAATGAAAAGGGTGTAACTACCACAGACGCAGTGGAAATTCAGAAGATTGTCAGTAACTTTTTTGAGAACTTTTACTCTCAATATAAGGTACAAAAGAAATAGGAAGCTTCCTACAAAGGTACAAATTAACAAAACTGAATCAAGAACATATAAGAACTCTCAATAACCAAGTAACAGCCAATGAAACACAAAATGTAGTAAAAAGCCTACTAAGAAAAGTCCAAGCCCTGATGGATTCACAGATGAAGTCTACAAGGAATTTATGGAAGATATAATCCCAATAGTCCTCAAACTCTTCAATGAAATTTAAAAGATAGAAGTCCTCCAAAATTCATTCCTAGAAACAAGCATTATACTGATACATAAACTAGGGAAATATGCAAGTATAAAAGAGAACTACAGGGGCTGGGGAGATGGCTCAGTAGAATAAGCACTTCCCTGAAAAGCGCAAGTGCCTGAGTTCAATCCCTGGTTCCAGAAAAAAAAAACTAAATAAAGATAATTATAGGTCAATCTCCCTCATAAGCATAGAGGCAAAAATCCTCAATAAAATCCTAGCAAATAGACTACAGCAAATCATCAAGAAGATTAAACATCATGACCAGATAGGATTCATGCCAGGGATGCAAGGGTTTTTCAAAATACACAAATCTATAAATGTAATATACTTTATCAATACAGGAAAATCTAAAAAGCACATTACCATCTCAATTGTTACAGAAAAGACTTTAACAAGGTCCAAAATTCATTCATTTTCAAAGTCATAATTACAATTGAAATAGAAAGCTTCTACCTCAATCTGATAAAAGCCATCTATGCCAACACAATAGCTAACATACTCCTAAATCTGGAAAAACTGAAAACTTTTACTCTTAGATCTGGTACAAGACAAGGATGTCCTCTATCACCACTCCTATTCAATATAGTTCTGGAATCATTACCTAGGCCATTAAAAGAAAGAAGAATGGTTAAAGAAGAAGTTAAATTATCATTATTTGCAGGTGACATGATACTTTACTTGGAAGGCCCAAAAAACTGCACCAAACAGGTACTAGAATTGATTCATCAATTTATTAGCATAGAAGGATACAAAGTCAACACCTAAACATCAATAGCATTCCTTTACACAGATAACAAACACACTGAAAGTGAAATTAGACAAACAATAACTTTTAAAATGGCACCATGCAAAGTGAAATAACTTGGAATTCATCTAATAAAGAAATAAAAGATCTTTTCAAGGAAAATTACAGTACTCTTAAAAAAGAGATTGTAGAGGGTTTCATAAAAGGAAAGTTATTGCTTGCTCCTGTATAGCAAGAACCACCATTGTGAAGATGACCATAATCCCAAAATTGCTGTACCAATTTAATACACTCTTTATCAAACTACCACCAACATACGTCACAGACATAGAGAAATCTTTCTTAAAATTTATTTGGAACGAGAAAAATCCTATAATAGCCAGGGCAATCCTGGGAAACAAAGACAAGGTAGTAGGCATTACAATTCATAACTTGAAATTAGAGTACACAGCTACTGTGACAAAATCAGCATGACACCAGCAACAAAATAGGCCTGAGGAAGGAACAGAATGGATTAGAAAATGCAAAAGCCTCTACAAACACACTTAGTCACCTGATCATCTAAAGAGGCAAAACACACTTACTGGAAGAAAGATAGCCTCTTTAACAAATGGTGCTGAAAAAACTGGCTCTCTACATGCCAAAAACAAAAACTGTACCCAGTTCTATCACCATGCACTAAACTAAAGTCAAAATGGATTAAAGATCTAAATATTAAAATAGAAACACTCAGTCTCTTGGAAGAGAAAATAGGAAGGACTCTTGAAAACATAGGGGTAGACAAAGAATCCACGAACAGACCCCCAGACCCAGTCCTAGCCCAGGTCCAGTGAGTGTGTGGAGAGGTCCTTCTACCCTGCGCCGGCGGGACCAGTCCCAGCCCAGGCGCAGCGTGGGCCAGACCCTCTCCCACCCCCTCAGGCCACCCCCCACCACTCCACCGTACCTCCCCACCCCTCCCGCCCAGGAGGAATTTCTGCCGACTTCCAGGAACCCCCAAACCCAGTCCTAGCCCACGGCCGGTGAGTGTGTGGAGAGCTTCCTGCTGCCCTGCGCCAGCGGTACCAGTCCAAGCCCAGGCGCAGCGTGGGCCGGAGCCTCTCCCACCACCGCGGGGCACCCCCCACCACTCCGCCGTACGTCCCCCATGTCTCCTACCCAGTAGGAATTTCTGCCGACTTCCGGGAACACCCAGACCCAGTCCTAGCCCAGGTCTGGTGAGTGTGTGGGGAACTTCCTGCAACGCTGAGCCAGCGGGACCAGTCCCAGCCCAGGCGCAGTGTGGGCCGGACCCTCTCCCATCATCTCAGGCTGCCCCCCACCATCCGCCGTACCTCCCCCGGCATCCCGCCCAGTAGGAATTTCTGCCGACTTCCAGGAACCCCCAGACCCAGTCCTAGCCCAGGTCCGGTGAGTGTGTGGAGAGCTTTCTGCTACCCTGCGCCGGTGGGACCAGTGCCAGCCGAGGCACAGCATGGGCCGGACACTCTCCCATCCCCTCGGGCCGCCCCCCACCACTCCACCTTACCTGCCCCAACCCTCCCGCCGAGTAGAAATTTCTGCC
>NW_004525314.1:39908-45838 GCF_000260255.1 Octodon degus
ATATAGTTGCATTCTCTTAATGAATAGAATGATTTGTTCTAATGGTGTTTATAAGTAGGATCACAAGTGTGCATGTTGTACAGCAATTAACCACTAAGAAGAATATCTGCAGTGTATTATTTGTTGAAACTGTACTTTCAATTTGATTTGAAACTGTCTCATTGCTATATGTTTATCAATAAAACTTTGAAAAGAAAAAAAAATCCACGAACAAAAATCAAATCACAAGGGTAATACTTGAAAGAATTAACAACTTGGACCTGCTGTTTTTGAGAGGTTTTTGCATGTCAAAAGAAATTACCAACAAAGTGAAAATACAGTGCACAAATTTTGAAAAAATCTTCACTGATTAGCACTTAGACAAAGCTCTTCTCTCTAAAATTTATAAAGAAATAAAAAATATTAGGGTCCCAATATTTAAAGACCCAATCCAGAATTGGGCATCCGAAATTAACACACACTTCTCATTAGCCAAAATTAAAGAAGTGAATAAATACATGAAAAAAATGCTCCACATTGCTATTCATCCATGAAATGCAAATTAAAACAACACTGAGATACTATCTCACCCCAGAAAGAATGGCTATAATTAAAAAATCACCCAAAAACAAATGTTGGAGAGGCTGTGGGAAAAAGGAACCCTTATCCATTGCTGCTGGTAACATACCCTGGTGCAACCATTATGGAAATCAGTGTGGACACTCTTAAACAAACTAGGACTGGAAATACAATTCAAGCCATCTATCCCCCTACTGGGACTTTTCCCTGAGGATCTGAAAACGTCCTATCATAGCGATATATGTGTACCTATGTTAATAGCAGCACAATTTGTGATAGCCAAATCTTGGAAACAACTAAGATACTATCACCTGAAGAATGGATGAAAAAGATGTGGTATTTTTATATAATAGGAGTATTACTCAGCTATAAAGAATGATAAACCTCAAGCATTTATATTTGAATGGATAATACTTGAAGTTATACTCAAAAGTGAAATAAACCAGATCCACTTTTGTAAATATCGTACAGTCTCCCTAGTGTAAAAATTCAAAAGAAAAAATACAAGTAGAATGGTATAACACAATTAAAAGGAAAGCAAGAACTTGAGGATTGGACAATGAGGAGAAGGCAAAGAGAAAAGCTGGGGAAAATGACAGGGACAAAGCCATACATTTTCATGCACAAGATGGTTAAGTCAATGATTGTGAGAAACATCAACATTTTTTTGAAACTGGCAGTTAACTGGTCGCATTCTCACCCTGACAAACTGCATGGTGATACCTGTGAACCAAGCTACTGCACTGAAGATAGCAATATGTAATAGAAGGATCACACTTGGAATGGCTGTCATTATGGTCTTCCAAATACATACTGCTTCTCATGACATAGCAATTATTGCCATATTGTCTCTCCAGTAAATGTTTGTTTTAAAAAAATGTAATTAATGAAAAACAGACAAGAAAAAAAAGTCACAGGACTGTACTGCTAGAATGCTGTATATGGTTAGATTTCTAAATTTCTCAATAAAAATATGTAATTGCTCATTGATATTTTTAAAATATTTTTTATTTTTTAAACTTTTTCTCCACATTCTGCAGAGACTTAAAGTTTAATGTAATAATAGTAGATGGAAAATAACTCTTACATGTTATGCCTAAGACGTTTGATATTCAGACCGATAGTGAGGGTAAACCCAACTGCATATGTTGTAGGGTAATAATAAGCTTCACTTCTGGATGATTAACAACCTAAATTTGCAGACCAAAAATTAGAGAAAAAGGGCTGCAAGGACATCCAACATTTTGGCCCCAGGCTTTCAAGTTCAGTGAAGACTCAGGACATAGGAGAACATATAATGCAACATCACGTAACTCAGTTTTGTCCCAAATTTTATGACCAAGAAGATTATGGGGCCACAGAGGAATGTGATCGATGATATAGAGTATGCCCAGGGAGAGTCACATGGATAGAAAACATTCTCTCAGGCTTTCACAGAGAGCCAATTAGTCAAGCTATGGCCGTGACTCATCCACATGGCTGACACTGATAAAGGATCTGCAAAATCTGGCACAGGGTTACAGGATAAATCCTGAGGCAACTTCATCGACCTTATCAGATGTAAAAGATACATTTCTTGTTATATAGGTTTTGCTTTATCTTGCTGTTAAACATCCAGCAGAAAAGTATAAGAATGAGCTACAAAATATAAAGCCATATTAATATGCTGAACTGTGAAAGGCTCAAGCCAACAACTTCTGTTATTACTGCTCCTATGGATAACCCACTGATATTATGGACTACTGGACTATATATGATTATTTTGCTGAATTCACACACCTACAACATTTAAATGGGAATGGAATACCCATCTATAACAAAACTAAACAAAATGGGGATACAAAGGAAGGACCATTTTGTATCTGTATGTACAAAATAGTTAGGATAGATATACAGGTACTCTTTCTTAATTCAATGAGAAGAAAGATTTGTACTAATAGTATTTGTATAGGATATATGTCTGTATCTTGTACTTTTTATAACCACTAAGAAGATAATAATATGCAATGTATTAATTATTGGAACTGTCTTATTAATGGGTTTTGCAACTGTCTCATTGCTATCTGATTCTCAATAAAATTTTTAAAAAAGAAACAAATTTAACTCACATGCTCCAGAAACTCAGAAAAAAGAATGGCTAGCAATTATGTTCAAAGACAGTCTGTACTTCAAACCAAGAATGACCAAACAAAATAAAGAAGACCATTACATACTGGTTAGGGGAAAAATACAAGTCGAAGTCATAACAGTCATAAATATGTATGCACCAAACACAGCAGGACACAACTATATAAGGCAATTTTTTTTATTTTAGGGAAGGGTCTACAGGGTGTTCAGTCTCTCATTCCTAGATTGGACTTTGCAGTGATCCCTGTTTACTAGATTGGTCTCGTAGTGATCCGCCTTTTTACAGCCTCCCAAGAGCTGAGATTATGGGCATGTACCACTGTTCCCAGTCTCATTCGCTGTCTCAGTACACACTGGGGGTGGAGCCAGCACAGTAGGCCTAGAGATTAAACCCCTGGCCCCTTCAGCTTCATACACACTGAGTTCATGATTGAGACTGGGTGTGGTAGTGGAAGCCTGTAATCCCAGCTCTTGGGAGGCTGTAAACAGGTGGATCACTATGAGTCCAATCTAGTAGTGAGACCCTGAACACCCTGTACACACTTCCCTGAACTACAAAAAAAGAACAAAAAAGAATTTGTTGTATGCAATGAAAGCACATGCTAGAGGGAAAATTATAGCTGTGATCTCACACATTAGGAAAACAGAATGGGAAAATTAAATACCCCAAATGTGCACCTCAAATATCTAGAGAAAAAAGCAAACCAAACCCAAAGCCCAAAGATTGGAAGAAATTATAAAGATTAGAGCAGAAATTAATGCAATTGAGACAAAGAAAATAATGCAAAGAATTAACAAATCAAAACACTAGTTCTTCGAAAGATTAAATAAAATTGGTGAGCACCTAGATAACATCACCAAAAAGGGGAAAGAAAAAACTCAGATTCAAGCAATAAGGAATGAAAAGGGCAAAATTAATTCAAATCCAGTGGAAATTCAGATCATCAATAGCTATTTTGAGAATCTTTACTTTCTAATTGAAGACAAAGAAGAAATGGACAGATTCCTAGAAAGGTGCAAATTACTAAAACTGAATCAAGAGGGTATAAACTCAATAACCCAATAACAGCCAATGAAATATGAAATGTAAGAAAAAAAACCTACTGACAAAGAAAAGTCCAGGTCCAGATGGATTGACAGCTGAATTCTACAAGAAATTTACAGAATATATAATCCCTATATTCCTCAAATTCTTCAATGAAATTGAAAAGGAAACAATCCTCCCAAAATCGTTCCTAGAGGTAAGTATTATACTGACACCAAAACCAGGGAAAAACAACTAAAAAAGAGAACTACAGGCCAATCTCCCTCATGAACATAGATGTAAAAATCCTCAATAAAATCCTAGGAAATGGAATACAGCAAATCATTAGAAGATTATACGCCATGACCAGTTATTCATCGCAGAGATGCAAAGATGGTTCAACATATGCAAATCTATAAATGGAATACATTATATAAGTAGAGCTTAATCAAAAAATGATCATATCAATTGATGCAGAAAAGGCTTTTGACAAAGTCCTACAGAAAATTAGAATAGTAAGCCTCTACCTCAATGTGATAAAAGGCATCTATGACAATCCAACCCACAATATAATTCTACACTGGTGAAAACTGAAATCTTGTACTCTCAGATCAGTTTCAAGACAAGGATGTCCTCTCTCAGCACTTCTATTTAATATAGATCTGTAGTCATTTCCTAGAGGCATTAGACAAGAGAGAGAAATAAAAGGAATAAGAATAGGTAAAGAAGAAGTTAAACTATCATTATTTGCAGATGACATGATACTATACTTGGAAGACGCAAAAACGTCCACCAAGTAGCTCCTAGAATTGAAGAACTAATTCAGTAGCATAGCAGGATATATGTAGTCAATACCAAAAAGTCCATGACATTATTCTACACTGATAAATACACACTGAGACAGAAATGAGAGAAACAATACCTTTTACAATAGCACCATGAACAATGAAATACTTAGGAGTTAATCTAACTGAAGAAGTAAAAGATCTATTCAATGACAATTATAGTATTTGGAAAAAAGTGATTGAAGAGGATTTCAGAAAATGGGAAGAAATTCCTTTCTCCTGTATAGGAAAATCCAACATTTTGAATGTGGCAGTACTCCCAAAACTGTTATACAAAATTAATACGATCCCTGTCAAAATACTACCAACTTACATCACAGGCCTAGAGAAATGATTCCTAAAATTTATGTGCAACCAGAAAAGACATAGAATAGCAAAGGCAATCTTGAGCACAAAGGCAAGGTAGGAAACATTATATTCTCTGACTTGAGATTATACTACAAAACTACTGCGATAAAATCAGCATGGTACTGGCAAGAAAATAGACCTGAGTTTCAATGGAATAGATTAGAAGTTGCAGAAGCCTGTAAGAGCACACTCATCCATCTTATTTTTGACAAAGGGACCAATATGTGTACTGGAAGAAGATAGCCTCTTTAACAAATGGTGCTGGAAAAACTGGCTCTCTACATGCTAAAAACTAAAACTTGACCCTAGTCTATCACCATGCACTAAGCTAAAGTCAAAATGGATTAAAGTTCTAAACATTAAAACAGAAACACTAAATCTCCTGGAAGAGAAAGTAGTAGAAACTCTTGAAAACATAAGGGTAGGCAAAGAGTTCATGAACAAAAATCAGTTCGCACGGGTCATACTTATAAGAATTAACAACAGGGACCTCCCCTTATTGAGATGTTTTTGCATGTCAAAAGAAATTATCAACAAAGTGAAAAGACAGCTCACAAACTTGGAATAAAATCTTAACAAATAAGCACTCAGACAAAGGTTTTCTTTTGAGAATATATAAAGAAGTGAACAACATAAGGGCCCTAAAATTTAAAGACCCAATCCAAAAATGAGCATCTGAGATGAATATACACTTTTCAGAGGAAGGAATATAAGATGCAAATAAATACATGAAAAAATGCTCCACATCACTACACAATGGAGAAATGCAAATAAAAAGAACATGGAGAGACCCAGTCCTAGCCCAGGTCCGGTGAGTGTGCGGAGAGTTTCCTGCTACCCTGCGCCGGCGGCACCAGTCCGAGCCCAGGCGCAGCGTGGGCTGGACCCTCTCCCAGCCCCTCGGGCCGGCCCCACCACTCTGCAGTGCCTACCCCACCCCGCCCGCCGAGTAGGATTTTCTGCTGAGTTCCTGGAGCCCCCAGACCCAGTCCTAGCCCAGGTCCGGAGAGTGTGTGGAGAGCTTCCTG
>NW_004525314.1:52989-56555 GCF_000260255.1 Octodon degus
AAAAAAAAAAAAAAAGAACATGGAGATGCCATCTTACCACTGAAAGAATGTCTATCATA
Source organism: Octodon degus (assembly GCF_000260255.1). Lineage (NCBI taxonomy): Eukaryota > Metazoa > Chordata > Mammalia > Rodentia > Octodontidae > Octodon > Octodon degus. The sequence continues at coordinate 53,049 of NW_004525314.1, forward strand.
AAAAAAATCAACCAACATGTTTCAAAGATGCTGCGGGAAGAAGGAACCCTTCTCCACTGCTGGTCTGAATGTATACCTGTGCAACCACTATGGAAGTCAGTACGGAGACTCTACAAAGAACTAGGACTGGAAATCCCAGTCAAGCCAGCTATCCTCCTTCTGGGAATTTTCCGAAAAGAATTGAAAACATCATATCACAGTGATATATGTGTACCTGTGTTTATAGCAGCATAATTTACAATAGCCAAATTTTGGAAACAACCAAAATGCCCATCACCTGAGGAATGGATATTAAAGATGTGGTGTTTTATGCAATGGAGTACTACTCAGGTACAAAGAAAAACAAACTTGAAGCCTTCATAGCTAAGTGGATGCAACTTGAGGCTATATTCATAAGTGATATAAACCCGACCCACCTGTGCAATTATCGTATTTGCTCCCTCGTGTAAAAACTCAAAATAAGAAATAAAAGCTGAAAGGCATAACAGACACAGTTAAATGGAAAGACAATGAACTTAAAGATTAAACAACAGAGAGAAAGGAGAAAAGTTAGGAAATAAATGGGGGCAAAATCAGACATGTATATATACAGGTTAGATAAGGCAATGGTCCTAAAAATTTTCATCAGGCTTTTGAGAATTTCAAATAATGAGTAGAATTTTTACCCTGATTAACATTCTATGTTGATTTCTGTGAACTAATAAACTACCCTGAGGATAGCAATATGTAACATTAAGACTATGCTTAAAATACCTGTCATCTTGGTCTTCTAAATTTGTACCATTTCTAATGTTATATCAATTATTACTATACTCTCTTTAATACATTTTTAAAAATTCATAATAAAAGATGAGATTAAAGAACAAAAATTTAAGATTTCTTGAAAGAATGTGGTAATATTTAATGATATGTCCCATCTTGCATAGCTATATGTTATTTGAGCAGCAGATTTGATGATAAAAATAGATAACATATCAACATATAACCTAACTCTTAATCAGCTATTGTTGTTTTGAAAATCTGTAACATATATTATTGCATGTTACCCTATTTGTCTTGCTTTTATTTTTGTTGCTCTTCTTTTTTACTCTTCAAAATAAAAGAAAATTATAATTTAAAAAGAGTTGAATCAAGAAGTTACACATATGGCTGGAGAGATAGTTCTGTGGGCTAAGTGCCTGCTTAGACAAGTGCAGAAGCCAGGATTCAATCCACAGCATCACAGGCCATGCTGGCCCAACCCCAGGGAACAGTGAATCACCCTACAATACCATGCATGGTGACGCACATCTATAATCCCAAGGATTGGGAAGATGAAAACAGGAGGATAACTACAAGTCCAAACTGTGTAGTGAGACCCTGTACCAAATACATAAAAAATGAAGATACATATATTCAAGACAAGCCAATGTTAGTCAATGAAATTTAAGATATAATTAAAAAGTTATCTACAAAGAAAATTGCAGGTCCTGTTCAACTCATTGCTGAGTTGCACAAGAAATTTAGAGAAGATAAATGGTATCACTCCCCAAATTATTCAAGGAATTAAAAGTGTGGTACTATACCCAAAGACAGTTCTGGAACCAAGAATTATTCCAACAACAAAATTTAAAAAAGGATCCAACTTAAAAAAGAAAAGTAGCAGCCAGTTTCCCTGATGAAAATAAATTCAGACATCCTCAGAATGACTATAAATTCAACAACAGCCTGGCTCAAAGAAAATCTCCCTGAAACATAAATAGTAAAAGAGGAATGGGAATGTAGGTCAGGATAAAGGTCTTAGTATTGCCCCAAAGGAAAGTATGAGATGACCTCATAGTTGTTTTCCGGATGACACAGAAGTGTATGGTATGTATATAAAATACTCCCTATTTCTTAAAAAAAAACAAGATTACAAAACTGGTTCTGGTTTTCTTCATAAACGATCATAAGCCTAAGAAATAAGAGCAAGAATAAACAAATGGGATTATGTCAGGACAAAAAGCTTCTGTACAGAAAAAGCCTCATAGTAAAGAGAAAACACAATGGGTAAAAATAATCCCTGCTATTCCTCAGACAGAGTACTAATATCTAGCATATACAAAGAACTCAAAAAATTAAACCACCCCAAATTAAAGATCCAGTCAACATATTGGCAAGAAAAATGAACAGATACTTCCCAGAGGAAGACAAGCAAATGGTTAAATAAATAGAAGAAATAAATAATTACCACTTCTGGCCATCAAATAAATGCAAATTAATACAATGCTCAGATTCCATTTTACTGCAGATAAAACATTAATCATTAGGAAATAAAACATCAAATGCTCACAATGCTGTGGTGTGAACGAATCATTCCTTCATTGTTGGTGAAAACATAAATTAGTACAAGCATTTTGGAAATTAGTATGGAGATTTTTCAAAGTACTGAAATTAGACATTCCATAATATCACACCATCCCCTGCTATGTACCTACTGAAAAAAGCTTAAGGTATCATACTACAGCAATACCTACATACCAATAATTATAGCAGCACCATTTGAAAAAAAAACTGTTTCTTAGAAAATCTCTGTACTGATCAAGTGATGATTGCATAAAGAAAATATGAAATCTATGTACAAAGGAGTATAAATCTGTTATAAAGAATAACAGATTTAAGACATTTGGAGGAAATGTACCTAAGCTTGAGGGAAATAAATCAGATACACAGGCTTAAATACTATAGGGTATCTCTTATCTGAGCAGGGTCAAGTACAAGCAAAGTAAATAATAAGGATGGACAGAAGGAGACAAGAAGGTGGATCTATTATATTTGGGAAGTGGTCCTAGCAAAAAGTGTGAGAGATGAGGAAGGGAAAGGGGAAATTAGTAAAATAAAGATAAGCTGCATAAAAGAAAATGAAAACCTCATTTAATGTAACTATTGTATTTATTATATCACTAATATGAGTAAGATCAATAATATCAACAAAATTTTTTAAATGAAATTGAGGGATCAGAGATAAGAGAAGGAGGAGGAGAAAAAGAGAAGGGGATTTAAATAAGAAGGAAGATGTGCAACTATTCCTCAGGATGACTGTAACGTTCATGAACTTCAAGCATGCAGTATTAAAATTTTAAAAATATAATATGATGGCAGGCTCTAAGGCAAATATATAATAGGAAATTGCTGAGTACTGAGGACAAAATAGTTTCAGTTTTATAAGATGAATAAGTTCTGGAGATTGGTCAAAAATAGGAGACTAAAAAAAATAGGAAACTATATATAGAAAGTGAAAAACTATACACTGAAAATACACTGTATGGACATGATGGAGTACTATTGAGCTATACAGGATAAATCTGACTTATTCATAGAAAGGAAGATGAAAGTTGAGACCATAATGTGAAATAAAACAAAACAGACACAGTACGTAAAATGTAGTATAACATGATTTCTCTTATAGAAGAATTCCAAAGAATAAGCAATTTAAAAATGAAAGATCGAGACCCAGTCCTAGCCCAGGTCCGGTGAGTGTGCGGAGAG
>NW_004525315.1:0-545 GCF_000260255.1 Octodon degus
GGCCATTACTTGACCAATTTGCTCTCTGTGAAAGCCTGAGAGAATATTTTCCCCCATGTGACTCTCCATAGGCACACTCTACATCATCTATCACTTTTCTCTTTGTCCCCATAATCTCTTTGATCAGACACTTTGGGACGCCACTGAGTTACATGATGTTACAGTATAGGTACTCCTATGTCCTGAGCCTTCGCTAATCTTGAAAGGCTAGGGCCAAAATGTTGGCTGACCTTGCAGCCCTTCCTTTTCTCTAATTTTTTGTCTGCAAACTTAGGTTGTTACCCCTCCAGAAGAGAAGCTTATTATTACCCTACAATATATGCAGTTGGGTTTAAGCTCACTCACTATCTGTCTGAATATCAAACATCTTAGGTATAACATGGGAAAGGTATTTTCCATCAAGTATTGATATGTTAAACTTTAAGTTCCTACAGACTATGAAGGAAAAAATTTTAAAAAATAAAAAATATTTCAAAATATGAATGAACAATTACATATTTTTACACAGAAATTTAGAAATCTAACCATATACAGCATTGTATCGG
>NW_004525315.1:3571-5202 GCF_000260255.1 Octodon degus
ATGATAGCCATTCTTTCTGGGGTGAGATGGTATCTCAGTGTTGTTGTAATCTGTATTTCAGGGTTGGCTAGTGATGTGGAGCATTTTTTCATATATTTATTTGCTTCTTTAATTTCGTCCTCTGAGAAGTATGTGTTCATCTCAGATGCCCATTTCTAGATTGCATATTTAAATTTTGGGCCCTAATGTTTTTTAGTTCTTTATAAATTCTAGAGAGCAGACCTTTATCTGAGTGCTTATTAGTTAAGATTTTTTCGAAATTTTCACTTTGTTGGTAATTTCTTTTGATGTGCAAAAACTTCTCAATAAGAGGAGATCCCAGTTGTTAATTCCATCTAGTATTATTCATGCAATTTGATTTTTGTTCTTTAACGCTTTGCCTACCCCTATGTCTTCAAGAGTTCCTCCTACTTTCTCTTCCAGGAGATTTACTGTTTCTGTTTTAATGTTTAGATCTTTAATCCATTTTAACTTCAGCTTAGTTCATGGTGATAGACCTAGATCAAGTTTTAGTTTTCAGATGTAGAGAGCCAGTTTTTCTAGCACCATTTGTTAAAGAGGCTACCTTTCTTTCAGTAAGCATATTTGGCTTTTTTGTTGAAGATCAGGTGACTGAGTGTATTTGTAGAAGCTTCTGCATATTCTAATCTATTTCATTGATCCTCAGGTCTGTTTTGTTGCCAGTACCGTGTTGATTTTATCACAGTAGCTTTGTAGTATAATTTCAAGTCAGGAATTGTAATGCCTCCTGCCTTGTCTTTGTTGTCCAGGATTGCTGTTGCTATTCTAGGTCTTTTCTGGTATCAAATAAATTTTAAGAATGATTTCTCTAGGTCTGTGAGGTATGTCGGTGGTAGTTGGATAGGGATTGCATTAAATCAGTACAGCAATTTTGGGAGTATGGCCATCACAATGTTGGTTCCTCCTATCCAGGAAAAGGAAATATTTTTCCATTTTCTGAAATCCTCTACGATCTCTTTTTTCAGAGTATTGTAAATTTGCTTGAAAAGATCTTTTACTTCTTTAGTTAGGTTAATTCCAAGGTATTTCATTTTCTGCGGTGCTATTGTAAAAGGTATTGTTTCTAATTTCCCTCTAAGTGTGTTTGTTATCTCTGTAGAGGAATGCCATTGACTTTTGGGTATTGACTTTGTATCCTGCTGTGCTACTGTATTTGTGTATCAACTTCTAGTAGCTTCTTGGTGGAATTTTTTGGGTCTTCCAAGTAAAGTATCATGTCATTTGCAAATAATGATAATTTAACTTCTTCTTTACCAATTCTTGTTCCTTTTATTTCTCTCTATTGTCTAATGGCTCTAGCTAATGATTCCAGAACTATATTGAATAGGAGGGGTGATAGAGGACATCCTTGTCTTGTACCAGATCTGAGAGCAAAAGATTTCAGTTTTTCCCCATTTAGAATTTTATTAGCCATTGGTTTGTTATAGATGGCTTTTACCAGATTGAAGTAGAGGCCATCTATTCCTATTTTCTGTAGGACTTTGAACATGAATGAATGTTGGAATTTGTCAAAAGCCTTTTCTGCATCAATTGAGATGATCATGTGGTTTTTGGATTTGGCTCTACTGATATAGTTGATTATATTTATAAATTTGCACATATTGCACCAT
>NW_004525315.1:6257-7446 GCF_000260255.1 Octodon degus
CCTCCCAGGCCTTCTTCTGAAATCTAGGTAGAAGCCTTCTTAACCTCAGAACTCCCGCATTCTGCATGCACCTAAAACCAATGCCACAAGGATGATGCCAAGGCCCGCTGCCAGCTGGAGCAGTAGCCAGGCTTTCCTCTCTCTTGGTTGTAGGGGTCAATTGCCTGGATCACTGAGCACTCTGATCCTGATTCCGAGGAACAAATTCTCCATGCCAGTGCCATTCTGTAATCTGGTGTGTCCGCCATCTCCATTCCGGAACCTGGTGTGGCCACTGTCTCCATTCTGGAACATGGGGCTCTGCAGCTTTCTCTTCAAATCAGTCTCTTACCCTTGTGATTCTGAGACTGCAGAGGGTGAAAACATGCCACCTACCAGGAATGATTTTGGGAGGATTGCTTCCTGTTCAATTTCATTAAAGAGTTTGAGACTTATAGGGATTATATCTTCTACAAATTTCTTATAGAATTCAGTTGTGAATCCATCAGGACCTGGACTTTTTTTTGGCAGTAGGTTTTTTTTTTTATTACATTTTGTATTTCATTGAATGTTATTGGGTTATTGAGAGTTGTTATATCTTCTTGATTCAGTTTTGGTAATTTGTACCTTTCTAGGAATCTGTCCATTCCTTCTGTTGTGTGAGAGTAAAGGTTCTCAAAGTAGCTATTGATAATCTTCTTAATTTCCACTGGGTCTGTGGTAGTTACACTGTTTTCATTCCTTATGACTTGTATTTGAATTTTTTCTTTCCTCTGTTTGATGAGGTTAGCTAGGGGCTTATCGATTTTATTTAATCTTTCAAAGAACAAGCGTTTTGATTCATTAATTCTTTGAACTGTTTTCTTCATCTCAATTGAATTAATTTCTGCTCTAATCTTTATGATTTCTTCCCATCTTTGGGCTCAGAGTTTGGTTTGCTCTTCCTTTTCTAGTTGTTGGAGGTGCAACATCAGGGTGTTTATTTGTTCCCGTTCTGTTTTCCTAATGTGTGAGTTCACAGGTAAAAATTTCTCTCTGGAAAGTGCTTTCATCACATCCATAAATTCCAAGAAGTTGTGCTTGAATTTTCTTTGAATTGTAGATATTGTTGAATTTCTTATTTAATTTCATCTGTGACCCATTGGTTGCTAAGTAGGGTGTCATTTAATTTCCATGTATTTAATGTTTTTTCTGGTTTCTTTTGTCATTT
>NW_004525315.1:7930-9720 GCF_000260255.1 Octodon degus
TGAGTTAAGTGTGTTTCTTGTATACAGCATATTGTTGCATTTTGTTTCTTAAATCACTGTGCTAATCTATTTCTTTTAATTGGTGAATTGGGTCCATTTACATTGATGGTTATAACTGAGATGCATTGACTTACCATTGACATGTTATTTACCTGCTGTTGTTTACTCCTTTTTCTCCTGTGTTTAATTGTTTGTCCTATTTAGTGGGTTCTTTCTGTTCTCATTCATGGATTTCTGATCATTTTGGTCCCTCTCTAGAACATCTTTTTGTAGTCTGTGTAGGGTTGGCTTTGTCATCATGAAATTCTTCAGTTGTTGTTTGTCATGGAAGTATGTCACTTCTCCGTCCAACTTGAAAAAGAGTTTTGCAGGGTATAGTAGTCTGGGCTGGAATTTGTTTTCAGAGAGGAATTTAAGTACTCTGCTCCATGCTCTTCTTGCCTTCATGGTTTGTGAGGAGAAATCTGCCATTATTCTGATGGGTTTTCCTTTAAATGTGATCTGTTTCTTTTCTCTAGTGGCTTTCAGTATATTGTTCTTGTGCTGGATTTCTGGGATCTTGAATATTATATGTCCTGGCACATCAGGACAATTTTAATTGGGTTGAAGTTATTTGGCATTCTGTATGCTTCGATTAACTGAATGCCAGATTGTTTCTTCATATTTGGGAAGTTTTCTATTACTTCTGCCCATATTCTTTTTATATCATTTGTATGATACAAGACTCCTTCTTTCTCATTGATGCCTATTAGTCTCACATTGTTCATCTTTGCATCATGTTGCAGGTGATGGATTATTTTTTCCTGCATCCTAGTTGTTTTTAACCGATCTATTCTTACCTTTTCACTAGCTGCGACAGTGTCTTCATGATCTGAAACTCTGTCAATGGTTTTGCCACCTTTGATTGAGATTTTAAGTTCCCCTATCTCTCTTTGACTCTGTTTCAGCTGATCTATTTCTTTCCTGTATTGCCCATTCAAGGAATCCATTATAAAAGTCTAATCTGCTCTATTTTTTTAATCTGTGTCTTCTTCAGAAGCAGTTATTAATTCTTTTACTTCAGAGGTTCTTTCTGATTTGATTTCCTCTATATATTTCTGCATTTGATTCTTTACTTTAGACGCTATTAATTCAGAGATTTCTTTTTTTATTTCAGAGATTAATTCTGATCTGAGTTGGTCTATACCTTTCTGCCGTTGTTTCTTTGCTTCAGACACTATTAATTGAGAAATTTCAGCTGTGCTAGTGTCCTCTGCACTTGTTCTGGGTGGGCTCAGGACCTGAGATTGCATTTTGCTTCTTCTCCTTTTCCTTTTGTGTAGCTCTGTCCTCTGACCTCTGGTGTAGAGCATTGTTGCCGTTATAACCTTGGCACGTCCTGAAATTCAGGTGCAGATCTACTGTTTTAGTTCATCCAGTTGTGCCTGGTGTGGATCTGGCTAGTGTGCCCAGCTCCTTCCTGGTGCCGCCCTTGGAGGTGAACCTGTTGTGCCCCTCTGGTAAGATATTCTGCTCCTCAATTAGCTGGGTAGTTTTGGCCCAGCAAGTAAGGTAGGTGGGACCCACTGTCATGTTTTTACAAACCTGCCTTTCCATCAGATAGCACTTGGTGACAACATTCAGCATAGTTTTTATAATTTATAAAGGCACTTAGGAAAGGGGACTTTGAGAGCTGCTTCTGATAGTGCCAAGAATTGTGGGATAAATGTGAGAAGTGAGCAAGATTAAATTGGAAGTGAGAAGGGGGATTAATGGTAATACCTGTTTCTGTAATACATTTTTAAATGATT
>NW_004525315.1:10714-15056 GCF_000260255.1 Octodon degus
TTCCGTAGTTGAAATGTGATGCATCTCCGCATTAACTTTGATTAGGAGAATGCGGCCTGCTTTATGGTTGCTGCATTTCCCGGACCTGCGATTTGTCATCTGCCATTTAATTTATAAATTCTCGGACTTCATTACTTCAAATATTTCCCCTGTTCTATTCTTCCTCTGCAGAGAATTTTAATTATATGTATGTTAAGCATTTTAAGTTGTCTCAAAATTCTTTGACCCTCTGTTTGGTTTTCCACTGTCACTTGTTTTTCTATTTGCATTTCAGCTGAGGACTTCCCAGTGGCCCAGCACGCTTCCCACTCTGTCCTCTTCTGAGCGCAGTGTCCCTGTGAGCCGGGGACACGCTCCTCATTTCTGCTCCACTGGTCTTGACTTATGGCATTGTGCTTTGTGGTGTTTTAAAGAGTCTCTGCTTCTGCTTACTGTATTTCCACTTTGCATTTTGTCTCTTTCTTCCAGGCCCTAGCATACTAATTGTGGCCACTGTAAACTGCTCAACCGATAATCCACTTGGAGCTGCATCGGGTCCGTCTGCTTAGTCCCTTCTTACTGCAGTTTCTCGCTTGTTATTGTGCGCTGCACTTTCTTTTGTTATTTAATGCCAGACAAACTGGGTTGCAGAAAAGCAACAGAGTGCTAGGTCTTTAGCGGAGGTCTAGCTCCGAGCTGGTTGTTATTCAGTAATCGCTGGAGCTGGAGGTGCCAGAGCTCATAATTCCTCTGTGTGCTCTGACTGTCCTCCTGTTGCCTCTGCAGCATCCCAAGAGTGGCTCCCTAGGTAGAGTCTGGGTCCTGTGACTCTGTAGGCTGTGCTGGGCTGTTTTCCTACTGGATTCCTAGGGCTGATGCAGTAGGGTGTGGAGAAGGAGGTGCCTTTTTCAAATCTGTTTCCGTTGGCATCTGTCCCTGAGATCACTTCCAAAATGCGCTTGGGCCTTTGCCCCTTAGCTAAGCCAGGGAGGCTAGCAGGAGCTGGCTGTGTGCCACTCTCCACAGAGGGACAGCCTCTGTCCAGCCCTCCCTGGAGAGTGGGCCTGCCATGGAGGCCCCTCTGCACAGTTCAGCGAAGTGAATTTCCCCCTTTCTCTGCTAGAAACATGAGGGAATCTGTCTGGGCTCCTCACTGTGAGAAACTACTAAATTCTTGGAGAGAAACTCATGAAAATCTGATGCCTTCCAAAAGACAGTGGCCTAGGGGCCTCCTGTTGGCCAAAGCTGCAGCAGTCTGTCAAAGTGGCCCCAAGGGGCCACACCACGCAGGGCTCCGGAGAGCTCAGGGCACCTCTGAGTGACTCACTTCCCCTCCACGTGCCTGCACACAGCACCTTCCCTGAACATATTAGCTTTAGCTTCTACTTCATTTGAAAAGTCTTCTTCTGCAAGGACATTGCTAAGAGAACACAATGGTAAGTCACACGCAGGCAGAACCTATCTGCAAAGTGCATATCTAAGCAAAGACTTGCATTCACACGTAAAAAGTATATTTAAATTCAACAATCCGAAGACAAGCAGCCTGACCACAAATCGACACAACGCTCACCTGACTTTCACCAAAGTAGATAGACGACCGATAGGTACCCGAGAAAGCACTCTCCCGCCTTGAGCTTTAAGGGTGCACAACAGAAGCACACCAGCTAGCGTGCACAGCTATCAGGGTGGCTGTGTGCAGATCAGTGACCAAACCTTTGTCACAAAGTAAATGAGTAAAGAGGCGCGCAACGTCTTCGTGATGGAATGTTGCACAGCCATAAGTATACGGTGGACGGCGCATGATGCAGCAGAGGCGAACCCCACAGTGGCTGCATGCGGGGAGGAGCCAGGAAACAGCAGCGGGCCTGGGTGACTGCCTGCCTGCAGAACCGGAGGAAGTGAAAGCCAGTCCACAGCGACTGGAATCAGGTCACTGACTTCCTAAGGCCTCACGGGGGCCAGGCAGGTGCCAGAAGGAAGGCCCATGAAGAGCCATGGGCCACCAATATGCTTAGCAGCTTAGTGATGGTGTGAGTTTCACAGTCGTTCATGTGTGTATCAAATTGTGAATTTCAAATATGAGCCACTTAATATTGAAGCATAAGTTTTAATATTAAAACAAATAAAATATCTTTTACTTTATGAAAAAAACCCCACAATTTCAAAATCAAACAATAAGAGAATAACAATAGTTAATACCCTATGCCTTGTTATGTTTAAAGTAGTGGCTCAGAGTCTAAGACATAAATCAAAGGAATTCTTACAAAAAAGAAACAAAGAGGTCTTATTGTAGGACATAATTTAACAGAAATACTTGCGAAAGAAAAATTAACTTGTTGTGAACACAGAAAGCCAGTGTCCCTGGCTCCAACCCTGAGGTGCTGCGCTTCTGGTGGGGCCCGGGCCATCCTCCCATGAGGAGCACGCTCAGGCGCTTGGTCGTGGTGGGGACAGTCCCTGCCACACAGCTGCCAAGAGTCAGGGAAAGTGGTTCAACTGTTTGCATCACACAGTAAGTAAATGACGCCACAGCACATTTACCTGAAAGTATTAATTTCAATCTCTGCATACCCATAGGTGGGCTTATGTTGAAAGAGCTAAAAATTTAGATTTAAAAATATAAACATCCGACCTCCAAAGGAAATGAATGGAGGTCATTAGCATATTGAGTTCATGACTTTTTCAACTAAGGAGGAGTTCACACAGTGGGATTTTCTGGGTGATTATGAAATAAATCTGCTTAGAAGAAATGTTTGTAAGATGTTTGAAACAGTACAGCTTTTCTCTGTTTTCCTGGAAGGAAACTCCACCTTCGAAGTGTTGACATGAATGAAGACTCCTTCAACTGCAAAACTCAAGGGAGTGAAGAGTGTTCCACATTCTGGGATTCTGACTTCAGTCCCCCCAATTCTTATTATTATCCTGCAATAAATGAATTAAAACCATCTGATTTAGTCATAGTTGTAGAATGTCCTTTTTAGTGACTCCTTTGAATGTTTGTTTCTTTTTATAATCGCTTAGTAATGATCCCCGTCAAACTTTAAATGTCAAAATCAGATGTCAAGTGAGTAACTGGAGCACACACAATAGCTGTGTGTCGAAGCCGGAAATTTCCCATTAGCTTCTTCTCAGTGAGCTCTGTGATGCCTTTCATCGTTGCGAGGATGCAACTCTATAAAATACTGAACTCCGATGAAACGGAGAGGGCGTTGTGAGGCACCTCGGACAAAAGCTTGCCTCTCAAGCACGTGAAAGGCTCGGGACGATGAGTCATCCGGAAGGGCCAGCTGGTCACATTTCCTGACTGAGGAGCCACTTCTGCAGGACGATTGTGCAACTCGGTGGCCACTCAGCGCAGGCGCCACAGCCCAGCGGGTGCTGGGACACGTGGGGGCGGGGGCGGCATGACCGAGACATGCTGGGACCCAGGTGCTGCCCCACACATCGGCTCATTTCCAGAGGAGCTGCTTTCACTCTGTCTAACAGTTTCCACAAGCGTGAGCCAGCTCAGGGCAAGCGACTTGAAGCCCTGATCACAGCTCAGAGTGACCTTGGAGGACCCAGGGCACTAAGCATGGGCCACTTCTCCCCTGGGTTAGCTAATGGTGACCTGGCAACGCCCAGCTGAGCTGAGCCTGCGTGGGGCTGGGTGTGGGAGGCCCACCTGAGCACTCTCGCCACCGCACAAAAGGAGAGCTGGAGGGAAGTCGGTGCTGCTGGTTCTCCTGGAGAAGCTCATCACGCTGGCTTTCCTGAATGAGCTCAGCTGTTCTCCGCGTAGAGGAGCTCTGCTTCTCAGGCTTCACTGAGTGGCTGTGGTTCTCTGTGGAGAGTTCTGGTTCTACCTTGAGTGTTACCTCCTGGCCCCAGTGCAGACCCCTCAGCCTGTTGACACGGCACAGACTTTCCAGCTTCCACCCCTGACCTTTGGGCCTTCCCAGCGCAGATCCTTGATACAGACTTACATGAGACATTGTCGTGGGCTCTAGGTCTTCAGCTGGACTCATGCAGGACACTGCCTGGGACCCAGGCCTCAGCTGGATTCTTTAGGTATCCAGGGCATGGGTGAGCACTTCTACTGTTCTGCACTTGACCTTTTGGGTGACTATTATAAAATAAATGCATAAATTATGTATTTGATATTAAATCTATTTCCTTTTAAACCCTGATAACAGGCTGCAATGGGGTAAGTGGTTTTGCTACAGCAGGAAAGAGCTATGAAGGGTAGAGGCTTTCCGTCAAGATGAGGGTGTGAGCATGTGCCCTGCTGCCTGCTTTCACGTGGGACAGAGAAGCTACATAGAGACAAAGAAAAGGAAAGTCAAATTGTCCTAGGAAAAAGGGAGCCAGGCAGAAAGCAGAA
>NW_004525315.1:15756-33864 GCF_000260255.1 Octodon degus
CAGACTCATATGGTCATGTAGGGTGGGCTTCTCAGAGGCGGCTGAATCTAGAGTTGGTGACTGGTTCACTGTGTAGTGCTCGGATTGTGGGTGTGAATGCTACACCCGCCCTAGGGCAGGTAGCCTGCACACACTATAAGGGAGGGAAAGGCTTGCAGCCCCTTTTTTCTCTTGCTGCTTTTGCGGTCTTCCACTGCCATGTGCTATTGTTCCTGTGCCATGTGCCACCCCACGTTGAAGCCAGCCAGCTGCAGACTGACACTTCTGCACACTTGAGCTAAACAAACCTTTCCTTCTTTAACTTTGGGTGTTGGGTCTCTTATCTCAGCAACAAGCCAAGACAAGCGCCATCCCCAGCAGACCCTGAGGTTGCTTTTACACCTAGTGGGCGTCGTTTGGTTTCTTGCTCTTTCCCATCCTCCTCTGCACTTCTGTCCTGAGACATGGAGTAAACCGGGCTGCAGTGCCCCTCGCTGAGCTCCACAGCCACTTAATGCACCAGCGAGTCCCAGAGCAGGGTTTGCATCAGCATCAGGAATCCTGCCCTGGAAGGAATCAGGCCCCAGGCTCCACTGGCAAGCCATGCATGGGCAGCAGGGCCCTGTACCATTGTCCTGTGGGCTGTGAGAGCATCGTGGATGGCTGTCAGTAAACAGGGCATAAGTTTAGGTTACAGAAGTGCACAAGGTGCTGCAGGTATAGGAACAGCCCCTGGATCGTTACTGCAGCCCAGCTTGCTCAGCAGCGTCAGTGCCCTGTGCTGAGCTGGGCACAGTGGAAAAGCAGAGGAGAGGCTCCTTGTCCTCTGAATGCTGGTGTCCCTGACGTTCCCATGCTGAAGCCCTCAGGCTCAAGGAGGCAGTGCTAGCAGGGCGTCTGGGAGGGGCTGAGAGTTTAGTGCCCTTTTAAGGGATCCCAGAGTGTTGCTTTCTGCCTGGGAGAAGGCATCATCTTAGGCCCTCCCCAGACACCGCATCTGCAAGCAAGCGCCATGGTCTTGCACTCTGCCTCCCACACAGAGGAAAAGTAGAAGCTGAATGTTGTTCAGAGTCGCTGACCCATGGGGTCTTGTTGCAGCAGCCCCAAATGGGTGAAGGCCAGCACCTACCCCAGAGCGAGGACTAAGAGGCTTCCCAGGGATCCTGCTTACACTGAGCCCTAAGGGATTAGAGCGTTGGTGGTGGGAGAGCAAGCCCAGGTGGGTGGGATATGCTCTGGAGAGAAGGCCGCACCAGCAGGGCATCCGCAGCTGGGCCGAGCAGGTTCTTACACCAGGGAGCGCAGCAGCGTCCTGCAGACAGAGAGCTGACCGGCTGCAGCTTGGACTGCTCCCAAACACTGTTCCAAGGAACCCGGAAGGTCTACGGCTGATGACGGATCAGAGAGGACCAGACACATGCTGAGGACACCAATGGAGAGAGAATCTGGCCAGGTAGCATGGTGAGGGGCATCTGCAGGGGAGCAGCTCCTTCACCCGGGACCTGGAGACGGCTGCTACTGAGAACTAGGGTGGTATTTACTCTTTCAGGTTCTTACGCTGGGGACACAAGGCAACGTTTACACATGCAGATCTGACTCATTTCCCTTAGGAGTCTGGTCTCTAGTTGCATCCATTTACCTATAAAAGCCTCGAGTTTCTCTTTTTTCATACCTGAGCAATACTCCATTGTATAAAAATATCACATCTTTCTTATCCATTCCTCAGTTGAGGGGCATTTGTTTCCAAGATTTACCCACGACAAATTGTGCTGCTATAAACATGGGTACACATGCAACACTGTGGTTTGCTGTTTTCAGTTCTTCTGGAAAAAAAGCCCAGGAAGGGACTAGCTGGGTTGAATGCGACCTCCAACCCCAGCCTTTTGAGGAATCTCCACACTGACTTCCAGGGTGGTGGCGCCGGCCTGCACTCCACCGAGGGTGCAGAAGGGCTCCTTTACCTCCACAGCCGCTCTAGCATTTGCTGTTGGTTGGCTTCTTGATGACAGCCATTCTTTCTGAGTAAGATGGAATCTCAAACTGTTCAAAGGGAAGGAACAATTTGGATGTGGTAAAGGAGAAAAGAAAGAACGAAGGGGATAAGCTTGGATAATTGTACTGCTGATTTCTACTTGTCTATTCAAAAGAAGAATTAGTGCTTATGTTTTTTCTTTTTTAAAGTTTGTAACCAACTTTTCATGCTTATGTCTAGTAATCTTTTTTTTTAAAGTCCTTTTTAATTTACTATTTGGTACAGTGTCTCACTACACAGCACAGTCTCCTAGTGATCCTCCTGTCTCAGCCTCCCTTGAGCTGGGATTACAGGTGTGCACCACCATGCCCAGTTTTGGTGGCTGGCTCGGTATGTGATATGGGGGATCAAACCCAGGTCCTTTGTGCTTGCCATGCATGGTAATCTGAACAACAAATTTGAAGACAACAATAGGCAATATTAACAACCACTGCTGAATTATTATCATTTTATTTAGTGGAATTCTGTATCGCTTCTAATTTTGTTTTACTGCTTTTTCATCTCTTTTTTTAAAAAAAGGAATTAGAAGTTCACCTCTGACTGCATGGCCCCGGCCACAGTTCCTGGCCTCCCACTTGGCCGGCCTTTAGTCACAGTCACTCTCAGGGGAGAGGCGCAGGCGCGTCTCTGTGCGGATGTGGAGGTTGCAATTCTTTCTTTCTCGAGAGCATGAGAATTTCAGTTGGATGGATCTCAGCACCAGTGCAGGTTCTGCCTCTATCCCTGTGGCTTGGTCACGTGAGTCAATCTTTTCGTTTTCCTAACCTGTACATTTGGAAGGACAGCATTCACTCTTTATTTTGTTGTACGGGTTAACTACAAAACATTGCATGGAGACATCAAAAACAAGAACGACCCAGTCAGTGCCCCCACCCCTGTGTCCTGTGTGAGTGAGGAGTTCTGGCCAGTGTGACCTCCAAGGACAGGTGAAAGCGCAGCTCTGTGGAGACTGGCGTTCTGGCCAGTGAGCCCACACTGCCACCCTCATCCCAGAAGACCCAAGGGAAGGCTGGGGGAGACAGGCATGCCACGTTAGTCTGGGCTGAGTTGAGCAGAGTGACCAGGGATACCTGCAACACAGACCTGAGCTCTTGGTCTGTTGAGACATATTTGGGGACTTAGACGTGGGAAGAGATGACTTCCCACGTCATATGGGACTTGTGAATGTAGAAGAGTCGGGGATGGATTCTCTGGACTGGCACTGCGACTTCTGGAGAAGGTAGAGGAGCTGGCACAGAGGCAAGGAGGTTGGGTATACCTGGGTGGGAGGAGCAGGGGCAGGGAGGCTGCAGGGCCCCCGGGGTGAGAGGGGGCCCATGAGGCTCTGTGGCTAGGGCCCTGCAGCACCAGGTTCCAGGCCCACTAATGGCCTGGATGAAGCTGGTGGCATTGTACCATTAATTTTCTCCTGAGGACTTTGGATTTCACCAGCATCTGTTAGGCTTTTTTACTGAAATACCCACACCCACCAAGGCTCTGCTGGTGAGCTGTACCTGTGCGTCTTGCTTTGGATGTTTGAGGAAATAGTGGGGCCATGTGAATTACATGCTCCAGCTTCCGGTGTGATACAGTAGGTGGCTTGATTGCTTGCTTTTTTTTTTTCTTTTTCAGTTAATCAGTGTGTTAATCAATTTGCCTTTTGTCTCTTTTATAACAGCATCTTAATTCTGAGAGTCTGGTGCAGGAACTCAGGTCCCCCATCACACCCCTCTTTCGCATGGTGTGAACTGAATGGAAATTCTGTCGGGGGTGAAAATCCACTGCTTGAAAGCTTAGTAAATCTAAGCGCGCCTGCAGCGCCTAGGGATGACCAGGGCAGGCCTGGCGGGGTCGCCAGGGCGGAGAGCGCACAGCTCTGTCTCTCTGGTTTCACGGAACAGTCCTCACAGAGCGCGGTGGGCCGGTGTGCGCAGCCCAAGCCCGAGAGCAGGTTCTCTGTGATCCCTCACACAGGAGCCAGCATCTGGAGGTGGGAGCTGGGCCGGTGTGCGAAGCATCTATCAGGAGGAGTTCGCGACAATCAGCAGGCCAGGGAGCTCAGCGCGGCTCGCCTGGACCACAGGTGCGCAGGCGCACACTCGCACCCGAAGCACGCTGCCGGGGGCTTCGGAGACGGCCGTCTGCACACTGGCCTGCGCGAAGTCCACTCCTTAAAATAGGGCATCTCATTCTCCTAATCTCTCTCACAGGGTCTTTCCAGGCCTGCATGGGAATGACACGCAGTGAGCGGCTTAGCTGAGGAATTATTGGAAACTTCTAGTCAATTACGAGGACCAGTGATAGGAACGGGAACGTTTAGCTCCGCCCCTCTCGCATTCTGTTCCTTTTCTCTCATCAAGGCTCTTGCAGACAAGGCAGGCTGCCCCAGCCCACCCGAGCCCGCCCGAGCCCGCCCGAGCCCACCCGAGCCCGCCAGACCGTGGGAGGACGCAGAGGCTGTGAGGACTGCAGGGCCGCAGCGCCACCCCTGGGCGTTCTGTGCTCAGAGTGCCGCCTGTTCGTGACTGTGTCCACGCAGCTCAGGAACCCGACCCGAGCACTGGGGTTTAATTCCAAGTGTAACACACACACACACACACACACACACACACACACACACTTTAAAAACCAAGCTGTCACTTTCTTTGTGACTCCTTTGCAGGTTTGACAGCCGCCCACGTGTTGGAGGCCTGGATCCGGAGAGGCTGTGTAGGGGTGGTGGGAGCCTCCCAGGCAGAGCCCAGCGGGAGTGGGTGGGGTGCTGGGCTGCTGTGCCCAGAAGACTTCCTGCTGCTCCTGAGGGGCTCCAGGCAGTTCCTAGGAAAGTGGGTTGTTTCGAAGAGCGGCGCTGCCCCTGTCTCATATGGAGCCTCTCAATCCCACCAGTGTCATAAAAGAGCCACAACATCCCATCATGGGCCAAAGCCACAGGGACACCCAGTCTAGAACTTTCAATCTCCAAAACCGTACAGAGATTGAGCCTCTTCTCTTTACAAGGTACCCAGGCTCAGCTATTTTGCTATAGAGAAAGATAAATGCCTTAGAATATATTATCCTTCAACACCACATCAAAAATGGTCCCTGAATATACTGACCAAACTACGGCGCCTCTCTCCAAGTCAAGTACATTGTACAGGGGTTGTGTGCTCTGGCAGCGGCAAATGTTACTCCTTATTGTACAGTGACCTGGGGACCGACGAGCCCCAAGCTCCTCCCTAGAGCAGTGGTGTGTGAAGTCTTATATCTCGCTTGTAACTAGCTGGGTGGATGCGCGGTAGCTACACACAATAGGGGAGCCGGCCATGTATGGGGAGCCGGCCATGTATGGGTCACCTAAGATCCACGATTTCCACTTGCACATGTATGTAGTCCTGGAATATTTAAGGGGATCGTCAGTCACCTTCGATCAGTGATCCCACGTGTACTGGAGCATGGGCCCTCTGCTTGTGCCCAGCCGGTCCTCTCAGGACTGTCCTGCTAAGCCATACTTCTGGGCCTCAACCTGCCCTTAATGGCAGCATGGTGAGGAAGCTCTAGTTCAGAGATTCCGATTAAACCGCCCATTAACACAGGAGCAGATTTCCTGAGCCACTTCATCTGATTCAGAAGGGGCTCTGGGACCCACACTGGGCTGAGAAGGGGGACGGCATGAGCGATGATTGCGTGTCTCCTCGGAGGGCCTCCGTTGGCAGAAACAAGCAGTTGGCCAGTGCTTTGCTCAAAATTGGGCCTTTGGAGAATTTGTACCTCTTTGTTTTTTGGGGTACTGGGAATTGAACTCAGTACCTTGTGCTTGCCAAGCAGGCCCTGTGCCACTGAGCTGTATCCCTGGCCTGAGAATTTGTACCTTGTGTTTAGAGACACAAAGAATTTTCTGATGCAGTTATAGAGCTCAGAAATAGCATTTATTCTGAAGATTATTGTATATGAGATCAAAATATATGATGAACGCTTACATTAAAGAAATCATACAGGGCCTGCCAAATAGCTCAGCAGATTAAAGCGCCTGCAAGCAGGCGTAAGGGCTGGGGGTTCAATCCCCAGGCCTGCTATGCAGCTGGGCATGGTGAGACTGGGCGTGGTGCATGCCTGTACCCAGCTCTGGGGAGGCTGTAAACGGTCCAATCTAGTAGAGTCCAATCTAGTAGTGAGACCCTGAACATCCTGTAGACCTTTCCTTACAAGTACAAAAAAACCCAATCATTACAGTACAGGACACATTACACGAGTCATCCTCACTTGTAGTGCAGGTGTCCCTCCTGCTTGCCACTTTCTGAAACAATCATGGAAGTCCTCTTTCCTGAGTGCTTTGGGTATCTTTATAAAGCATGATGAAGGGGCCTGCCAAATAGCTTGGGCTAGACAAGTAACTCAGCAGATTAAAGCGCCTGCAAGCAGGCACTGGAGCCAGGGTTCAATCCCCGGGCCTGCCCCCGGGGTGCGCTGAGACGGCAATTGAGACTGGATGTGGTGGCTCGTGCCTGGAATCCCAGAACTTGGGAGGCTGTAAACAGGCAGACCATTACAAGTCGGGTCTAAGCAGTGAGACCCTGTAGACCCTGTCCTAAAATACAAAAAAGAAGAAGAAAGAAGAAGAAGAAGAAGAAGAAGAAGAAGAAGAAGAAGAAGAAGAAGAAGAAGAAGAAGAAGAAGAAGAAGAAGAAGGTATTATTAAAAGCATGGTAAATGCTGCTGCTTAGTATCATCCCATAAATCCAGATAAATCACTGAGTGCGTTCTCATCCATGTTATTCACCAAATCTGGGTGCTGTGCAGCTTCTGGGTCTTCTCCGAAGTCACCACAACTGTGAACAGGAAAGGCTTTGAGTCCATTTGGGGCCTCAAGGCGGCTGCAATGGTGGGACCAAAGCTGCCCGATCGCACCGCCCGGGGAGTGCGTGTTCAGCGGCAGTTGGGAGTCCTCACTTTCTTCTTCCCTGCACTGTGTCCTCTAGTCAAAGGAAAACTCAGACAACACAGGCAAGGCACATAAGCAAGTTATTAGAGGACTGTGAGGTCTTGGCTTGTGGATGAGGCAGAGAGTTGTTTTTAAGTTGTTATTTGCTTTTATGGCAGAAGCAGGCAGTGACACGGCATGCTCCTCCGGATGTAACTCCCGTGTAGCCTTTGGTGAGAAGCTCCACAGCAGGGCCCTGTGCATGGCCTCGGGCCCAGAGCCATGGCCGGGCAGGGGGGTCAGCTGGGGTGGACTGATGGCCCAAGGCCTCACTGAAGGAGCAGGAGTCCCTGGGGACCGACCACAGGGCTGTCTCCTCTTTCAGTCCTGTCTTCCTCGGAAGACAAACAAGTTGCAACTGTGTTATAAGTCTCCCCTATTCAGTGAATGACAGCTCTGTGCCGTGCTTTGTCTCTGCAGTGCCTGAGTCATGGGTGTGCCACAACACCGATGAATCAGCGCTTAGCAACATGCCCTGCTGCGACTAGCTTTACTCACTCCGAGTGCAGGTCCCCGAGCACCTGCAGCTCCTCCTTCTGATGCTTTCTGCAGGTGTGATAGCCTGCTTGTCTCAGCAGCTCTCAAGAGCCCCTGCAGGCAGCAGGCACATCCCAAAAGCATGCGCTCCTGCAGGGTGAGTGACCCACGAGTGACTTGGGCGCACATCGCCGATGTGAGGGACACATTCAACAGCATCAATCCAAGGTGACCTGAAATGAACATTTCACTCTCCGTAACAGGATTAGTTGTGTCTTAAGGACACTGTCCACTATACCGCCTCACAACCTGGTGACTCCAGGTATGCAGGGAGAGGCGACTTTCTTTTCTCCTGGACAGTGCATGGGAGTCACGCAGACATGTGATCTTGATGTCCTTGCTGAGTAAGAGAACAGTGCAAGTGCTGAGAACACTCCCCAGCACAGTGGCCTTTCGTTCTCAGAGCCCCTGGGCTGGAAGTGGCCAAGGACTTGCTCTCTCTGTGCTGCAGGATGGAAGGAGCCTCACCTGTGGCTCCTAGGAGAATTTTCAAGCTCCCTGAGGTCACTGATCTGTCTGTCCACCCACAGGAGGAGGCGGGAGTGCTGCAGCTGCCCCTCTGTGCTGTCACAAAGCATTCTGGTTTTGGAGCTTTGAAGTCCTGTGCCACTGCACTGGCTCGGGCTGGCTGCATTCCGTGTGGAGGATGGGTGCACGGCCCGGATGATAGTGTGGGCAGCGGAGGACACCCTGGGCTGCTGACAGGAGCAGAAGGGTGCTTGCCAGACAGGACCCACGCCATCCGAGACTGTCCTGCCCCCCACCCAAGCCTTCTCCCTCACAGCTTCTCATGGCAGAAGGAAAGCAGCAGGTACCCTGCTGAGAGGAGACGGGAAGGGCCTTGGAACCCTCTGGCTCCTCCCTGCCTCCCTTCCCTGGTCACTCAGCCTCCATCCTTAGAATGAAGCTGGGCTCAGGTTCACTCTCCCTGTGCTGTAGCCAACCTCCTGCCCTCCTTTTGAAATGCAGCCCAGATAGTCCAGTGAGCGAGGCTCCTGAATGTCAGCCCCGGTGACACTCGCATCCTGGCCCTGGAGACTGTGACAGTCACCTTGGTGGACAAAAGACCCTAGGAAAACACCTTCTTAGATCTGAGAGAGGATCCTGAGTGGCTGGCACAGGCCATGAGTACAGTCACCCGGGCCTCCTGAGTGAACAACACAGAAGGCGACCTGGAGGCAGAGAAAGACCCTGAAACCAAGGAGCAGAGCAGTGGGAGATGGCAGAAGCAGACCTTTCCACTTGGGCATGGGCAAAGAGGGGTTTAGAGTCCTGGCCCCCAGAACTATAGGAGAGGAAGTGTGCGTGTTTTAGTGCCACCAAGACTGTGATTCTGTTCGAGCAGCCACGGGGGTCTCATGCAGTGGACCAGCAGCTGCTAAGACTCAGGACTAGAAGTGTGCACGGCCTGCCCCCAGGGTCTGACTAGTAAGACAGAAGCGACAACATGATGTCCACTCCTAGAAAATACTTGTGAAGAGATGGATCTGGGACTCTTCTCCTCTTCACTTTCCTGCTGGGAAGAGTGCAGGTAAGTTCCCCAGAGTTTCAGCGGCTGTCTCGGACAGTGGGTGAGATCCCCAGTTGAATCTCTCCATGCTGGGTCAAGCGGCAGAGTGTGAGAGCAGGTGCTGCCTGGGCCCGACGGCCTGTGGGAGGAAGACAGGAAGAAGCTGGGGCCGGCTG
Source organism: Octodon degus (assembly GCF_000260255.1). Taxonomy (NCBI): domain Eukaryota; kingdom Metazoa; phylum Chordata; class Mammalia; order Rodentia; family Octodontidae; genus Octodon; species Octodon degus. The sequence goes on from NW_004525315.1 coordinate 24,927, forward strand.
AGGCCAAGGTGGCGCGGTCCTTGCTGTCTCCCTGACCTGCCCATGGCCAACAGAAAGTAACAACAGTCATGAGGAACGTGCCTCCTCTACTGTCTTCTCTTGGGGACCACCAAGGAGTAGCATTCGCCTCCCTCTTCTGCTCCCTCAGACCACTTGCACCAAACTGATCAACCCATAGGAACAGGAAGAAGACGGCCTAAGTGGATGCACTACAGTCGGTGCAGTTCACCAAGCATGTTTTTATGGTTTACAATCTGAGATGGACTTGTAGGAGTCATTTCCATTCTAAGATATTTTAACTCCAATGTGTCTCTGGGGCATGTGATTTGGAGTTTAGGGTAAAATTAGAGAAGCAGTCATGAGGATGTGTCCCCTCCCCAGAGTCTCTGTCTTCAAAGGTCCAAAACAGTAGGTCACACGGGGTTGCACATACATCTTCCTCCTCAGTTCTTTGTAGTTTTCAGGGCTCATAATGGTTGCTTAAGTCTCACGTTCACTCTTTGCTGTCTTTGCCTCGTCTAGGCAGGCGCTTTCCAAGAGGATGTCTGAAGCTTGCACAGGCTTAGCTGGAGCTGTGGAGTCCGTCCGCGCCTCTGCCTCTCTCAGGATGGGCCCTACAGGGCTAAGCTGCCCCTCAGTTTTGTGAAATTCCTGAGTTGTATCACAAAAAAGCAATCTCAGCAGGAGTAGGAAAGTCAAGGCAGTGTTTGGTGCTGTATTCTGTTTTGTTTAAAGGACAAAGCTTTTGATGGCCTTTCTGAGTAGGCTTCCCAGTGCTTTTTCCTTGAGAGGCCTATGGGGTAGGGTTGCGAGTGTTGGACTCTGGCCTGGTCACCAGCACGCGTCCTCCTTGCTGATCGTGAGAGAGGACGGGGGCCAGCCTCTCAGTGTTGGTGCCATGGAGACATGTTGAGGCGTTCACTGGGAAGAAGGACAGCCTTTCACTGTGGGCAGTTTATCATCCTGTGCATAACAAAGCCTTGACTCTTGTGCAGACAGACCCTGTTGCCTGGTTCCTTGCCGCCTGTCCTTAATGAGGCCAGGAAAAGATGTGTCTCTTTCCCTTTTCTCAATAGCTTGGCAGCCTTTCTTCCAGGGCCAGCCAAACTTGAAGTGCACAGGGAGGCTATTGAGAGTATCTATTAAAAAGAAAAAAGAAAAACAAGGCAGGCCGGCGTATTAATGCTGCACAACACAATGGGCTGGCTCGAACGGGAGGCGAATATTCTACCTGAGCCTTTTCATATCAGAGCTGTTTCAACAGGCCTTCTGGCTGCCCCGTCGGAAGCTGACTGTATCTTGCGCACAATCAAGAGGACACTTCCAAGCTAATAGAGTCATCTGAGGGTGCTGGATGTGCCTCTGCAGAAGCGTGTGCCAGAGGGGCAGTGTTTTAAATAAAATCTGATATTTGAATTTGCAATCAAGTCGCACTTTTTATTTTTTTTAAAATGAGAATTAAAAAAGGAGTCAAAAAATTAAGAAACAACTCCATCTGGCTACAGAAGAATACACTTTTAAAATGAATTGCATGTGATTTTCATGTGGTATCCTGTGTTTTTGAAAGAAATTTTAAAAATACTGGGGGAAGCTTTTGTGGGGAGCTTGTTCCCGGAGCCATTCATAGAAAAGTCTGAGGAGCCACTCTGTTTTCTGATGTTATAACAAAATACCCAAGACTGTATGACTCGCAAAAGAGAAGGTTGGGATTTTTAGTGTTTTGGGGAGCACAGCATAGCCTCTGGCAGGCCCTTCTCGCTACACCCCAACATGGTGGGGGCCTTGCCAGTTGGAGAGACTTGATTGGCATGCCCATTCTGTCTTTCATTCTCTTTTTTTTTTTACAGCCCTTAAAGCCATCGTGTACCCCCAGTGCAAAGGCACTATTCCCAAACACCCCTGACATTCGCACTTGGGGCTTATATTCCAAACACACGAACTTTTAGGAAATGTTCTGACTAATCCACCTGGGACACTGTAGTTTTCAGAGGAGGGATTAGGCTTCCAAAGCAGAGTATTAAACCTGAGTCTATCGGGAGCGCAGGCCTTCTCTGCATGACCTCCAAGCCTGTGCTGCTGATCCCTTCTGCTCGGAACCTTCCTGTTTTATGAGATGGAGCCATGAACTAAGCAGTGACAAGAGAGGGACACAAATATGTCCTTGTTGTCAGCTGGGAGCATGTCATCTCGTGTAGGGCTTTCTCTTCCACATGGTGCCAGTGTGCTCACAGCCTTGAAGCCTTTCTCCTCAACACTCTGGCCATCGCCTCCATCGGCCCCACGTCATGGGAGACAAAGCAGAGGCTGCAGTGGGAAGCACCAGGAATGAGTGACTGCCACTGCAGTGTTCTGCAGAATGAAAGAACGCGGCACCAGTGAGACCCAAACTCACCCAGATCCCACTCGGCCACAAGCCTAGACCTTTGCCTGATAGATAATCCTATCTTGGTGGGGAATAAATAATTAAGGAAAACTTGGGTTTCCCATGAGAGAGTGTGAGCCGGACCCTTCCTCCTCGTTCCCAGAGACAAACTGGCCTTGTTTGCGACCAAGAAGATGGAAAACAGTATTGAGCGTCTTGTCTCTTCTGTGATTGTATATGTGCATGTCATGGCCAGATACAGATGAGATGTGTTTCCAGGCCCAGCATAACCACAGCATCTGACATGGTTGCTCTGCACAGGGGCAGGAATACTGGGAAGCATCTTGGCGCACGCTGCCTCCATTTCTGCCCCTTGTGCCCCCCCGGCTCTCTGGAGGAAGGGGCATCTGCCTCATCTGCCTCCATACCTGCTCAGGGATGCACTTGGATTCTTCCTGGCCACACATGTCCTGTCTTCCTGTCTTAACTTCAGGAGACCAAGCAGAAGTGTCTGCCACATCAATTACGGGAAACTCAGAGAGAAAGCTCCTCCCCCTTCTGTACGTTTGGGCTGCGCCCTCACACTGCCTACTTACCAAGTGGCACCTTTCACTGTGCCTTCGTGGCTGGCTTGGAACCTGAAATTGCTTCACAGGCTTAGCTTTCATGGTCATCTTTACTCTGGGGAAGACCTGGAGGTCCTGTGGCCCCAGATCTAGCAAATCAGGAGGCTGAGGGTGCAGCCTATGCTCACGGCACTTGGCAGCAGCGTGCACAATATTTTGCCATCACACCTCATAAAGGGGTGACATTCTCACTGAAGAGAACAGCTGTTTCAGGAGGTGGCAAGAACCACTGGACAAGTGTGTTTGCAGGGAGGGCGAGTATCATGGGGGGGGTTGTGTGTTTTCAACTGGAATAACGGTTTTATTTAAACACATTCTGCATTTTGATCAATCCTTGTGTGTATGTGTTTGTATATGCTTATAAGTGTGTAAGTCTTATGTTAGTGTGCATGTGTGCTTTCATGTGTGCTGTGTGTAGTTGTATGAATGCTTGTATTGTGTGTGCTCTCTGAGAGATGCACATGGAGACTGGTAAGGTGTAGCTGCTTCTTGGGGGAGGAAGGGGTGGCCACAGGTGTGGCGGTTTGCATCATAAATGTGCCACCAAAGGGCGCGTGGTCTCCTCAGAGACAGTGGAGCCTGCGAGTGAGAGTGAATGGCTGGTGGTTTTCGTGAAGGGGATTTTGGAACCATGGTCCTTCTGCTTCTCTCTTGCTGCTTCTGGACAAAGAGCAGGTGGTTTTGTTGTCACACGGTCCCATCATGATGAGCAGCATCACTGCAGGCCTGCAGTCCAGGGACAGATCAGGGAAGGACCGGACCCTCCCACCTGCCAGCCAAGCAGCCCCTTCTTGGTACAGGTCCATGGTGCTGGGCACTTGCTGTCGGGGCCATGCCAACTGGCCTGGGGGAGCCTGGCACTGACTGGGGAATCTTCTGCGTGTGCTGTTCATGTTTACTGTGTGTACTTGTTTCATTTCACAAGGGAAAGATGGTGACGGGCAGTGGAGCAGCAGGCCCTATGTCTGTGTGTCTGCGTGTGCATAAGATTCATCCTCTTGATTGCTCAGCCCTCGCTGCCCCCACCCTCCTCAGTTGTGCCCTGCAGTGCCTGGCTGGCCTCGTGTGGGCATCCGGGCTCTTGCACTGCCCTCTTGCTCTACGGTTTTGGCCTTCATCTCCCTGGGAGGCTGGCACCTCCCGCAGGGAGTCTTTTCCAGTCCAGTTCCCCAAAGCTGTGCTGGCCACACACTGCCTCTTCAGCCCTCCTGCCTTATCTAATTCTCAAGAACCTTCCTACACTGAGTGTAGCTCTGGGGTATTTGCAAACTTTTTGTTGAATGTGACTCTGCTGAATTCTTCTCCAGCAAATGTGGTCTTAGTGCTCAGGTAATTTGTCCAGGCCAGCTCTCCTCTTAAAAGGGAGACAGTGCATATCATGCAGTGTCAGGAATAAGTATAAATCCCCCCGCTGGTGGCAGATGGCACATTTTTAGAAAAGCCATGGGTGCCTTTTCTCCCCACAGAATCGTATTACAACTCCAATACATATTTTAGCATGGACCTTGATCAGATTTGTCAAAGCAACAATCCTACCTTATTGAAATATCTTCTGAGTGAGTTTTAATTATTTATTTTTATTTTTTCTGTATTTTAGGGAAGGGTCTACAGGGTGTTCAGGATCTCACTACTAGAACAGACTCATAGTGATTCTCTTGTTTACAGCCTTCCAGGTGCTGGGATTACAGGTGCGCGCCACCACACCAAATCTCAATCACTGTCTCATTGTCACCCGGGGGTGGGTCCAGCATGGCAGGCCCAAGGATTGAACCCCTAGCCCCTGCATCTGCTTGCAGGCACTTTAATCCACTGAGCTATTTGGCCAGCACCTGAGTGAATTTAAATATGAACTTTAGGAGACAACACAGTTATTGTGAATTTTAGGAGACAATGCAATGATTTCAACCAAATACACCCAACACATAGTTTTCAAGGAAGTCAGCGCTGTCCTGGAGTCACGCCTGTGAGCCGGCGTGCCGCAGCATGGTGAGGCAGCGTAGCTCCCCTGCTGGTTCAAGCACGGCAGCTGCTGCAAGCACGGCAAGGTTTGATGGAGTATTTTTCTAATTAAGAAACAAAGACCACAGTGCCTGAGCCTTGCTGGTGGCGATTACTTGCGGGCTTCTGTGTCAGCGCGGCACAGCCAGCACCATCTGCACATCCGCGGTGGGGCCCTCAGCCTCCGCAGAACAACCTGGACGCACAGAAGAGGGGCCGGCCAGCTATGGGCTGCATCTGATGGATGCTCTCTGATGCTCCGAGCAGGCTGGTGACAGTGTCAGGTGGGCTGGAGGAAGCACAAGGCTCCCCTGCCACCCCAAGCCTGCCAACTCCATGCTAAGGGCCCAGTCTTGGTGTCCAAGACCTGAGGTACAGGACTGCATCACATCATCTCTCAGACACCCAGCCCTAGAGGGACAGGAGGAGAGATCTCTGCTGTCCTTGTATTCCAGTAAGAGAACAGAGTGCCCAGGTCCCACGGGGTATGGCCTCTTGGCTGCCTGCCTGGGCTGTGGGTTTAGCCAAGGTCAGAGAGGCTGGCGAGGTCTCCAGGGGAGTGCCAGGGCCCACTCGCCTGCATGACCGATGGTGAGAGCTTTGCTCAGCTCATGGGGAAAGACAGAACTGCTGCTAGAGAGCTACTCCTGTCTCACCAGGAGACCTGAGTAGGTGTGTGTGCTGGAGCAGGTCCCGGTGGCAAATGGGTGTGGATACGCAGTCTGTGAAGCCAGCCCCACTGACCACTGCACTGCCACTTCACATATTCCAGGAGCTGGAGAATAACACCTTCAAGATGTGGAGGAGACCGCAACAGCAGCTGAAGATCGGGAACCACCAGCAGGCATGGTGTGCCCCACATCTGGGGTCCCTGGTCTGGCCTCAGGAGGTGAGAATTCTACCCAAGCCATCCAGGGGAGCACAGATCTGGTCACCCACCTTTGTGCTTGCACAGTTTGGTTTAGGGCTGATTGTCCCCTTCAATTTCACTCCACATCCAGCCACGCAGTCTGAGGCCCACATTGGAGGCAGTCTGTCCTGGGGATGGGGCCCTGGCTTGTGCATGGGGACACCTGAGGATGGGCTGGGCACTCACGGGGACTGCCCACAGGTCCCCACAGTGGTCCTAGTTGACTCCTGGAGCTCAGTCCTGTGAGTGCCTTTGCCTTGTCCCTAGGACCTGGCTCAGGTGTCCTAGGATGCCCACTGGTGTCTGCACCCTTGCTCCAGGCTGGTGGCTGTGTGACCCATTCACCCTCTCTCCTCTGTGGTCTTCTTCATCCTCTGTTACTGGTTGCCAGGGTCCGAACTCTGGTTTCAGACACAAGCATGTAAGACCAGCACGGTGAGTGCTCTCCCCCCTTATCCTAGATCCAGCAGCCTGTGGCTTCTGCCCTTCCTCCAAGTTAAAATGACCATGGTAGGCAATGGGTTGAACCTATTCAGGATCCTGAGGCAGCTAAGACAGCACAACTGAAGACACGCACGAGAGAGGACTTGAGGCAAGCAGTAGTATATTGAGGGGGATTAATGTTAGTGTGTTTGTCACGTAATTTTTTTTGAAGTTAAACATTCACCCTGTCTTTCAAGACATTTGTGTTTTATTTTTGTAAATAAATAAAAAATAGTAAAAAAGTTAGAAACAATACAGAATTTCACTAAACCAAATAGTACGAATTCATCCGTTGTTATACTGCAGTGTTTTCTTTTTCTGTGTTTTAGGGAGGAGTCTGCAGGGTGTTCAGGGTCTCTCTACTAGACCGGACTGGTAGTGATCCACCTGCTTACAGCCTCCCAAGAGTTGGGATTATAGGTGCATGCCACCCCAGCCAGTCTCAATTGCCATCTCAGCAGGCCCCTGTGCCTGCTTGCAGGCACTTTAATCCGCTGAGCTATTTGGCCTGCCCTTGTACAGTGTTTTCATTTTTTTTTTTTAACATTTGGGTTCTTTTGTGGATTTCCTATGGTCTATTTTCTTGGTTCCTTCAGGGAAGAGTGGTTGCCATCATTTAAGGTCCCCTGGGTATGAAAGAGAACTGTCTGGCCTTTTGCGTTTGTCATTGGCCAGGACAGAAGGTTGATGTCCTGTCAGGCGCGCTTATGTTTTGTTTTGGTATTTGGAGGCAGGAGTTAGAGGGAGAAGAAGAAACAGCTCCAGCCAGTAAGAGCAAAGCATGAGTTATTTTGCTAATCTGTCTGGTCCACTGTACACTGCGAAGTGGGGTGCACAGCCGGGGCTGCCCTGGACATTCTTTCTTGGGGGGTGTCAGGCTGCCTGGCTTAGCTGCCTGGCTTAGCTCCACTGCACCGCGCATGCGCAGGGGGTGTGCTGGTAGGGGCACGATCGTTCGCCCCTGGGCAGCGCTGAGAGGTCGAGCACGCTGAAGTGCTCAGAAAGGCACGCACAGGCCCAGCGGGATGGCGCGGACAGACACTTCAGGGCTCGGTCCTCGCATTCACCTCCGCTGCACGCGATTTCAGGCAGTCTTGACTCACAGCGGTGAGCAAGCTTCTGGGAGAGCGAGTGGCAGATGGGGCGAGAAGGGTGCAGAGCGGTCTTCTGCGAACAGCGATGTGACTCACAGCTTTCGCCTCCAGCTTCATCACTCTAGTAGCTGCAGTGGTCTCCAGGTCTTAACTTCTTGCCTAACTTCAGCTACTTATTCCGGGATTCCTCCGCGGCTGTGAACTCCCAAGTCAGGAGCTGCGTGCTCCTTTCCAATTTCTGATCCGGCTGAAGTCCTCCAGTCCACATCGCTTCCCACGGGCCGCGTGGATGCGGGCCAGGGCCCCGCTGCCTTTGCTGGTCAGCCAGCTGAAAACACAGCTGGGCTGTGTCCACAAATGACCGGATCACGAGCGCATCGCTCTGCCGAGCTCCGTGTTGCTGCCAGGACAAGGGCGACAGGAGGAGCTCGGCTGGCCATGGCACCGGGATCTGGCCACGCCTTGATCGGCGCGCTCCAGGCTCAGCTTCTTCCCTGCTTCCCCCACAGCTTCAGCCAAGTCATGGGTAGAGGGGCTGCCTGGACGTGTGGGGAACAGCGGCAGGACCCCAGCCTCGCAGGGTCTTCGGGGACGTGGGCCCCTCTGCCTTCTACTCCTGGCAAGACAGATGTGAGTAGCAGAGAGAGGACCTGCTGTGGGCACGCTGCCCGCTCCTGTCTGCCAGGCCCGTCCTGGCTCCTGGGTCACAGTCACAGACACAAGGAAGCACAACTTCCTGCTTCAATCTAGTGGAAAAGCTCTCCGTGAACTCTGAAATTCTGGGGGATTCTAGGCAGTAACTCGTACTCTAATTTGAGCCATGGACCTGTGTGACAGTCTGGTGGGTGGCGACTGAAAGATGTTCTCTCCAGGAGAATAGTCACACCGTCACATCTGCATCTTCATGTATTATCAGTAGTGCAAGACGTTCCAGTTCTAACTTAGGGAGATCTGGGGTTCTTTTCACTTCTAAATATATAAGATAAAATAATTCATGCTACTATGATCAGAGAAAACTTTTTATTTTCCTATTTTTCAGTAGCTTCCAAAGTCATAACAAAATAAGCTAAGAAGCCCTTTCAGAGCCCAAGGCTAGAGTTGAGAAATCCCCCTGCCTGCAGCATCTGCTCCCTGGGATCCCTCGGCTCCCAGAGGGTCGGAATCAGCTCACTGCAGACGCGAGCCTGACTCACACAGCTCCTCTCTGAGTGCAGAGAAGCCCCTCCAAGTGAGGTGCCCCATGCTCTCCCCTCCTGTGACATCTCGCTTTTCCCATGCAAGGTGTCCTGGTTTGTTCTGTGTCAGCTCGACGGGGCCACTGGACATCCAGATGTTCACTGGGACATTTTTCTGGCTGAGTCTGGGATTTTTGATGAGAGTGAGATTTGGATCCAATCTGCAATCTGTGGGGTGAGGAGGCGGTCGGCTTTCCTCAGTGTGGTGGGTCGTCTGTGAGTCAGCAACA
>NW_004525316.1:0-1262 GCF_000260255.1 Octodon degus
TGCAAATGGTAATTTGTAATAGTAGTTTCACGTTTGGAGTGCCTGTCATTCTGGTCTTCTGAATATGGATTGCTTGTCATGAGATGCCAGTTGCTCCTATGATGTCTCTCGGGTAGGTGGATGTTCAAGAAGAAGGGGGTGGTGAATGAAAGCAACAGACAGGAAAAGGAATATTGTGGGACTGTCCTGCTTCAAGTTTGTATATGGTGAGATTTTTGGACTTATGTGCAAACATGAGAAGCATAGAATTCTTTATCCTATTGTTAAAATATAATCTAATTTTTAAATGCTTTTTATCATATTATGTAGGGACTTAACTACTAAGAAGAATGTATGCAGTATGTTAATTATTGAAACTGTCCTAGTGATTTGATTTGAAACTGTCTCATTGCTATTTGTTTATCAATAAATTATGAAAAAAAAAAACCGTTTGCGTGAATGTGAAAATAGACTTTCCGACCTGAAAGACACCATTGCAGCTAGTGAAAAAGTAAGAAAAGATCTCTTTAAAACAACTAGATTGTATGAGATGGTTAAAAAAGCCAAAGATAAAAGGTTTCTTTTTTTCCTTAAAAAAAAAAAAACAACTAGATCCAGGAAAAAATAATTCATACCTACAAGACGATGCAAAGATGAACAATGTGAGAGTAGTAGCCATCAATGAGAAGGAAGGAATCAATACAAATGATATAAAAAGAATATGGGCAGAAGTAATAGCAGAAAACTTTCCAAATATGGGGCAACAATATGACATTCCTGTAACTGACGCATATAGAACTCAAAATAACATCAACCCAATGAAAACCACACCCAGACATATAATAATCAAGATTCCAGAAATTCAGCATATGAACAGTATACTAAAAGACGCTAAAGCAAAGAAACAGATGACATTTAAAGGAAAACCCATCAGAATAACTGCAGATTTCTCTTCACAAACCATCAAGTCAAGAAGAGCATGGAGCAAAGTACTTCAAGTATTGCAAAAAGACAAATTCCAACCCAGATTGATCTATCCTGCAAAACTATCTTTCAAATATAATGGAGAAGTGAAATATTTTCATGACAAAGAACAACTAAAGCATTTCATGATGACAAAGCCAAGCCTACACAGACTACTAAATGAGGTTCTAGAGAGGGAGCAAACTGATCACAGCCCCATGAATGAGAATGGAAAGAATCCACCAAATAGGGCAAACAATTAAGCAGAGGAGAATAAGAGGTAGACAATAGTAGTCTTTCAGTTATTCTTTTGTGTTCAG
>NW_004525316.1:1541-5232 GCF_000260255.1 Octodon degus
AATTTTTGTTCTAAGATTTATACTGTATATTTGACTTACAATTTATTTAAAAGACATTGTATGATACCTTCTCCTAGTATTAGAAACTTTAAAAAGTATGTTTCCATTTTCTGTTGACTTTAAAAAAACAGAGGTTTGTACCTATGTTGTTTCTTTATTATTTCTTGCCTATATCTTGTAATATAAGAAACTACTTTGGCGGTAACAATACACAATGTACTAACCATTGTTACTCTCCTAAAATCTTGTTTTGAGATTTTGTACCATTGTTTTTATTTTTTTTCTTTAAAATAAAAATACCTGATGTAAAAAACAAACAAAAAAACAAAAGAAAAGAAACAGAAGCCATTGATTCAATGCTTTCAGCTGTGTGATTCCCAATTTGTTCTGTGTTAGTGTCCTCTGCATTTGTTCTGTGTTAGTGTCCTCTGCACTTGTTATGAGTGGGCATAGGTTCTGAGATTGTATTTTGCTCCTTCTCATTGTCATTTTTTAGATAGATAGATAGATAGATAGATAGATAGATAGATAGGTAGATAGATAGATATAGATAGATAGATATAGATATTTATATAGATATATATATAGATATATATAGATATAGATATATCCTAACCATTTTGAGTCATGGCCATTGCTTGGCCAATGTGCTCCCCGTGAATTGTTTTTCTTATGTGTAAATAGGGACCAAAATGACGGATACACTTCAGAAAGTAGGGGGGAAAAATATTTAAATTAGAGCCAGCCAGATAGCTCAGTGGACTAAAACACCTGCTTAGGCAGAGTACAGTGGCCGGGGTTCGATCCCTGGTGTGCCATGCCAGCGCCACCCCTGGAGCACGCTGAGATGGTGATAGAGACTGGGTGTGTTGGCATGCACCTGTAAATCCCAGAGCTTGGGACACTGAAAACAGTAGAATCACTACGAGTCTGATCTACGTAGTGAGACCCTGGAGACCCTGGAGACCCTGTACTAAAATTTTAAAAAAGAAGAAAATGTTAAAAATTAGAACATAAAGGAAAGATAAAATGGATTTAAAAGAAACAAAAAAGGAAGGAATATATTAGAATTTGCAACAGTTACACCTAAGAAATGGCAGCTGTGGAAAAAGGAAGAAAAATGTAAGGACAAATAGTTTTGATTGTACCTTCTGTTTATCATTTGTATGGTTTGCCATGTTAATATATAACATATTACCAAAACATAAAATCAAAACTAGAAAATTAATTTCTTAATCAAATTTAAACACATTTATACTGTTCTCTCTTTTCATGAACACCATATATCAACTGAAATCCCACATAAAATTGCAAAATTCTCACCACAGTGTTCCAGGCTGTCAAATCAAAGAAATTCCAATGAACAATGTAATTTTGATTGTGTAGAATTATAAACATTGAAAATATAATGCAATTAGAGGTTTTAACATACAGTGAAGTATTATTAGTCTACATGCAAGACTCTCCTAGCAACTTGGCTATCACATTATACAATGAACCTTTTAAGTCATATTTTCCCAGAAATTAAACTGAAATAAGAATGAACAAATATGAACTATGTTTCCACAATTTCTGATTGTATGTTTACAATATACACACTTCTCTGCCAGATTAACCACAAGATAAACAGCCTGTAAGGATTTCCATGTTTACCCATATAATATTCCAAACTATGTATCATTTCAACATTTTCTGGCAAGTTATCTAACAGTGTTGTTATATTTTAAAGTAGTCAGATTGCCAAGTATCACAGTGTGGGATCCAGATGTGGAAAGTATTTGGAAGTGTATATTTCTTCTATGCAAATTCAGAATAAGTCCATTTGAAAGTATTTCAGGCTGCTAACCCTAGAAGTATCGGCTAGTAACCACAATTGCTATGCATTGCTGGCTATTGTGGAACAAGAATGATCTTATCTTGCATTTGCCACTTGCCAAAACTTGAAATTTTTTCTTAGCAGAAAGGCATCTTAAATCTAAGCCAACTGTGTCATTGCTATTTGTTTATCAATAAAATTATGGGAAAAAAATAAAAATAAATGAAGGACCCTTTTGTAGTGAAATATTATATATATATATATACAAATATATATATCTGTATATGCAAAATAGGATAGGTATACAGCTACTTTCTCTTAATTTGATGAGAAGAAAGATTTGTACTAATAGTGCTTGGACACGATATCATGTCTGCATCTTGTACCATGATTAACTACTACAAAGACAACAGTATGCAATGTATTGATATTGTAACTGCCCTACTATCCTGTTTTGAAACTGTCTCATTGCTATTTGTTTCTCAATAAAATTAATTTAGAAAAAAGAAAAAATAAAAATAAATACATAAATAAATCTAAGCCAAGTTTGTGGCACATTTGATCAAAGCCACAGAAGTTATAGTTTTTCAATCTCCAATGCACACAAATGTGTGCACTTAAGCATGCTCACTAATTTGTGAGCATGTACACACACATGCACATACACATGCATATACACATTCACACATACACAACACACACATCCTCAGTCTCCCTAAACTTTCTTCTCTTTAGTACAAGCAAAGAAGTAACATTCAGTTTTCACAGTCAATTTTCACAGCTAGCTATTTCTTTGACATGATTTTTAAACTAAACTCAGGCATCAATTTCACAATAAAAACCGCTTTGTGGTATAATTCAACAACATGACCTTACATGAATCATGTAAGGTCATATTTATTCATTCTTATTTCAGTTCATATTTATTCATTCTTATTTCTCTGGGCTTCAGTTTCTTCATCCTTAAAATAAAATAAATTCACTGGAGAACTGCTGAGATATTATCAGTTTGGACATTCCAAAGTAATAAGAATTACTTTAGTGTAAACACATTTCCTTCAGGAATAGGAAAAGTATTCAACACTCATAAACAATTAATATGGCTCAAGGCTCAGCTGCCAGGCCTAACTTTCATTTTTAAAAGTTTCCTCTTAGTTCCAAGATTCTCGTGGAAGTCTGAGCATTAATTTAGAAGGCCAGTGTACCAGTACTTTTTCTAAAACAGTGATGAAGAGCATCTTCATTGGAGACAAAATTTTAGCCCCTGAAATACTCAGGTAAAACATGAATGGAAATCTAAGATATTGTCTTAACAGTGATAAACATTAAAACAGGTTCACTGGAATGGATATGTACATTCATAACAAAAATAGAGCTTTACTGTAAGGTAATTCTAAAATTTCTATCCCTGCTGTATCTAGAGAGTTTTGACTTTATTACAGATTGACTAACATCAATGACTCAGAGCCACTTAGCCCTAGAAAATAATCTAAACTAGGACAGAGAACAAGTACTTTGATAACATCAAAATTTACAAATCATTTTGATTATGAGAAGTAAAATTACTTTAAAAGAAGAGATATGAGGTTCAGATTTGAGATCTATCATCTATTAGGTATATCACCTCTATTTCAATTTTCTCATTAATTCAATAAAGATAATAATGCCTCACTCCTAAGGTAAATATTCTCCAAAATTCTAGAAATAATCCAGAGACAGTAACTATTATAATAATTAGTGCTTCCTCCTACACTCCTCCTAGAGTCTACAATATATATCTTACTCTACAATACATAATATCCAGATTCCATTTCCTTTTCACATTTCTCTCTCTCTCTCTCTCTCTCTCTCTCTCTCTCTCTCTCTCTCTCTCTC
>NW_004525316.1:5332-5866 GCF_000260255.1 Octodon degus
ATTTCTGTGTGTGTCATTGACCTTTACCAATTTAGTCAGAAGGAAAATACTCTGAATATCTCTTCTGCTTAGCCAGAGCCTGAAGTCTAATTCTTTATGGTTAGGCCAAAACCCAGATTGACACAGAGAGATCCAAAACTGTCTATTGTACCTGTTCTTTCAACTCCTCTTTCCTATTGTTGAGTTCTAGTGGCTCCATTTCCTTCAAGCTGAGTGGACTTCCTGCAGCTCCATGGACATGAATAAATTCTACCTCTGCCTTCTACCTGCTAAGGGATGACATTTTCTTTGCAATCACTATTATCATTGTTGGCCTATAAGCAATATACAAACTCATCAGTCAAAACACAAATATTAAGACCCAGTCCTAGCCCAGGTCCAGTGAGTGTGTGGAGAGCTTCCTGCTAACCTGCACCAGCGGGACCAGTCCAAGCCCAGGGGAAGCATAGGCCAGACCCTCTCCCACCCCCTCGGAGAGATGCGCACCACTCCACTGTGCCTCCCCCACCCATCCCGGCAAGTAGGAATTTCTGC
>NW_004525316.1:14911-15482 GCF_000260255.1 Octodon degus
CAATGGAATAGATTAGAAGACACTGAAGCCCCTACGAACACACTCAGCCACCTTATCTTTGAGAAAGGGGCCAAACATATTCTCTGGAAGAAAGATAGCCTCTTTCACAAACGGTGTTGGAAAAACTGGCTCTCCACATGCCGAAAACTCAAACTTGACCCAGGTCTATCAACCTGCACTAAACTAAAGTCAAAATGGATTAAAGATCTAAACATTAAAGCAAAGACACTAAATCTCCTAGAAGAGAAAGTAGGAGGAACTCTTCAAGACATAGGAGTAGGCAAAGAGTTCACGGACAGAAATCAAATTGCTCGGGTAACAGTTGAAAGAATTAACAACTGGTACCTGCTCTTACTGAGAAGTTTTTTTCACGTCAAAAGAAATTACCAGCAAAGTGAAAAGGCAACCCAAAATTTGGAAAAAATCATGACAAACAAGTACTCAGACAAAGGTCTGCTCTCTAGAATCTATAAAGAACTAAAAAGAACTAGGTCCCCAAAATTTAAAGACCCAATCCAGAAATGGGCATCTGAGATGGACACACACTTGTCAGAGGAAAAAATTAAACAAG
>NW_004525316.1:15777-16328 GCF_000260255.1 Octodon degus
ACATGACAATGTTAAGCCATGCAGTTATATGTAAAAGATGAGCAAGGCAGTGATCCGGAGAATATTCAGAAGATTCTTTAATCCTTAGAAAAGTTGGTCTGGAAATCCCCTTTAAATCAGCTATTCCTCTACTGGGAATTTTTGCACAAGATCTGAAAACATCATATAATGTCAATATGATGTTAATTGGAAAGATTCTCACCCTGACTAACCCTATATACTGATACCTGTGAACTAAGCTACTGCACTGCAGATGATAATTTGTAACAGTGGTTTCATGTTGGGAGTGCCTGTCATTATGGTATTCTGAATATGGGAGGCTTGTTATGACATGGCAGTTACTCCTAAGATGTCTCTTGGGTAGATGGATGTTCAAGAGGAAGGGGATGGTGAATGAAAGCAAGAAACAGGAAAAGAAATATTGTGGGACTGTCCTGCTTCAAGGTTGTATATGGTGAGATTGTTGGACTTATGTGTAAACATGAGAAGCATAGAATTCTTTATCCTATTTTTAAAATATAATCTAATTTTTAAATGTTTTTTATCATATT
>NW_004525316.1:18588-33608 GCF_000260255.1 Octodon degus
ATATGCAGTGTATTATTTGTTGAAACTGTACTTCCGATTTGATTTGAAACTGTCTCATTGCTATCTGTTTATCAATAAAACTTTGGAAAAAAATTTCACCCTAGCCTTTCAAGGTCAGTCAAGACTCAGGACACAGGAAAATCTATACTGTAACATCTTTAACTCAGTTGTTGCCCAAATTTTCTGATCAATCATATTAAGGGGACACAGAGTAAAGTTCTCCAAGACATAGTGTGCCTAAGGAGTCACATGGAGAGTAAACATTCTCTCAGGATTTCACAGAGAGCACATTTGTGAAGAGACGGTCATGCCTCATCCACATGCCTGATACTCACAAAGTATCTACAAATTGCAGTAGAGGGTTTTAGGATAAATCCTGAGGGAATCTGACTGACCTTCACAGATACAGAAGTTATGTTTCTTGTTATATAGGTCTTGATTTATCTTGGTCTTAAAAATCCAGCAGAAAAGTATAAAAAGTAAAGTGATATTAATATGCTGAGCTGTAAAAGGCTCGAGTCCAAAACTTCTGACATTGTCATTTCTATGGATAACCCGCTACTATTATGGACTACTGGACTATATTGGAATATTTTGCTAATTTCACACACCTATAACATTTATTTTTTCCATAATTTTCTTGAGAAACAAATAGCAATGAGACAGTTTCAAACCAAATTGGTAGGACAGTTTCAATAATTAACACATTGCATACATTCTTCCTAGTGGTTAATTGCTGTACAAGATGCGGACTTGCTATCCTATTTACAAACACCATTAAAACAAAACCCTCTATTTATTAAGAGAATGTAACTATATATCTATCCTAACCACTTTGAATACAAAGATACAAAATGGACATTCATCTGTACCACCTTTTTATGTTAAGTTCCATCATTTAATTATTATAGGTGTATAAACTCAGAAAAATATTCTAAAAGAGTTCAGTAGTCCATAATAGTATTGGGTCTTCCGCTTCACTGGCAATGTCAGAAATTGTTGACCTGAGTGCCCTACAGCTCAACATAACAGCATGGCTTTACTTCTTATACTTTGTTTTTATGCTTTTCTGCTGGATGGTTAAGACCAAGGTAAAGCAGGACCTATGCAAAAAGAGTTGTAGTTTTGGGGTCTGATAAGATCAATGAAATCACCTTCAGGATTTATCCTAAGATCCTGTACCTCATATTATAGAACCGTTGTCAGTGTCAGCCATGTGGATGAGTCACAGCCATTGCTTGGCCAATGTCTTCTCTGTGAATGCGTGAGAGCGTGTTTTCTCTCCATGTGACTCTCCTTAGGCACACTCTACATCATCAATCACTTTCCTCTTTGGCCCTATAATCTCCTTGATTAGAAAATTTGGGACACTACTGAGTTACATTACATTACAGTACATGTTCTCATCTGTCCTGAGTCTTAATTGACCTTGGAAGGCTAGGATCAAAATGTTGGCATTCCTTGCAGCCCTCCTTTTTCTCTAATTTTGGTCTGCAAACTTAGGTTGTTAACCATCCAGAAGACAAGCTTATTGTTATTACCACACAACTTAGGCTGTTAAGCTTAACCTCACTATCTGTCTGCATATCAAACATCTTAGGCATAATATGGAACAAGTATTTTTCATCAAGTATTGATATGTTGAACTTTAAGTCCCTATAGAATATGATCAAAAAACGTTTAAAAATTAGAATATATTTTTAAAAATAGGCATAAAAATTATACACTTCTTATGTTTACACATAAGTCCAAAAATCTCACCATATACAACCTCGAAGCAGAACAGTCCCACAATATTCCTTTTCATTTCTCTTGTCTTCATTCACCACCCCCTTCTTTTTGAACAATCATCTCCCCGAGAGACAGCACAGCAGCAACTGGGCATGTCATGACAAGCAGCCCGTATTCAGAAGACCAGAATGACAGGCACTCCAAGCATGAAACTACTATTACAGATTGCCATCTTCAGTGCAGTTGCTTAGTTCACAGGTATCATTATATATAGTCAGGGTGAGAATCTTTCCAATTAACTGCTAGGTTCAAAAATCTTCTGGAGATTCTCAGGATCATTGCCTTGCCCATCTTCTGCATATAACTGTATGGCTTGACATTGTCATGTTTCCTAGACACACCTATAATATTTAAATGACAATGAAATATCCATATCTGACCAAACTAAACAAAAAAAGGGGATACAAATGAACAACCATTTTGTTTCTGTATATTCAAAATAGTTAGTATAGATACACAGCTATTTTCTCTGAATTCAATGAATAGAAAGATTTGTGCTAGTATTGTTTGTGGTCAGGATATCATGTCTGCATCTTGTACTATGTATGATCACTAAGAAGACAACAGTATGCAATGTGTTAATTATTAAAACTGTACCACTAATCGGTTTTGAAACTGTGTCATTGCTATTTGTTTCTCTATAAAATTATTTTTAAAAAGACCAAGTTAGATTAAGAACTTATATGAATAGAAATGTAATTTTTGTTTCTGACAAGGTCAATCAAATCTCATGATTTATCCTGAAACCATGTAGAGCACCTTGTAGATCTTTTGTCAATGTCAGCCTGTAGATGTGTCTCAGACTTTGCTTGACCAATTTTCTCTATGTGAAAGCCTGAGAGAAATATTTCTCTCTAGATAACTCTCCTTAAGCACACTATACATCGTGGATCACTTTCTTCTGTGGCCCCATAATCTCCTTGATCAGAAAATTTGGGACATCACTGAGTTACAAGGTGTCACAGCATAGGTTCTCTTATGTCTTGAGTCCTCACTGACCTTGAAAGGTCAGGGCCAAACGTTTGGCTATCCTTGTAGCCTCTCTTTTTCTCTAATTTTTGGTCTGAAAACTTTATTTGTTAAACATCCTGAAGAGAAGCTTAATGATATTATTACCCTGTAACAGGCAGTTGAGCTTGACATCACTATCTGTCTGATTATCAAATACCTTAGAAATAACATGGAAATGCTATTGTCCAACAAGCATGGATATTCTAAACTTTAAATCCCCATAGAATGCTAAAAAAATTTACAAATTTTTATACAGAAATTTAGAAATTAGATCATATACAACATTGTAGCACAACAATCCTATGATTTTTTTCTTGTTTATTTACTTTTATCACCTTTTTTATAAACATTTACTTTAAAGAGAGTATAGCAATAATTTATATGGCATTAGAAGCATACACATTTAGAAGACCAGCATAATAGGTATTCCAAGCATGGTTTTAGTATTACACATTACTATCCTCAGTGTAGTTGCTTACTTCACAGATATCAGCATATATAGTTAGTCAAGGTGAGAATTCTACCAATTAAATGCTACTTTCAAAAAGATGGAGATTCTCTGAACCATTTCCTTAGCCATCTTGTTTATATAAGTGTATGGTTTTGCCCCTGCCATATTTCCTAACTTTTCTCATTTCTCTCTCTTCATTCTTTAATCCTTAAGTTCTCATTTTCCACTTAACTATGTTATACCTTTCAAATTTTATTTCTTCTTTTGAGTTCTTACACTAGAGAGAAAATACAACATCTACCACGTTTGAACTCTTCCAGGTATGCCTGGCTTGAGTCTGGCGGCTGTGCTCAGCTTCTTCCTGCCACAGTCCATGGAAGTGAACCTGCTGTGCCCCTCTGGCAAGATGTTCAGCTCCTGGATTAGCTGGGTGGGTCTGGCCCCTAGCCTCTCTGCTTAGAGTTCTGCTGCATGGTTCCACACCAGGCCTGTTTGATGGAAGAGGTTCAGGCAAGTGTGCAAGTGGTCCCACACACATATCAGGCCTGGGCTCTGGCTGGAAATGGATCTGGGGAGCGACGACTAGGCAGAAGGACCCACACAGTCTCTGGGCCTGGACTCTGGTTGGAAAGGAGTCTGGGGAGTGGAAGCAGGCAGAAGGTCCTGCACACGCCTGGCCTCTGTCTTTATCTTTTGGTCTATTTCTGTTTCTGTCTCTTCTCTATCTACTTTCCCACACCATGTCATGGCATGGTTCTCTTCTACCATGCCAACCACCTTGGAGCCAATCAACTATGGACAGAAACCTCTACAAACTATGACCCAAAGTAAGCCTCTTCTGCCTCAGACTGTTGGGTTTTGGGTATCGTGTCTCAATGTTGAAAAGGGTAACTAAGACAGTACTCCAAATATATAGTAAGTAAAAATGTTTTTAAATATCAAAAACACAACATCAGTAAACTTCTATCAGCAAATACATCTGTGCTTTCCAAACCATTTGACAAATTTCTTTCTTGATATCCTCATGAATAAAATGGAAACAATGAGTTAAATAATATGACCATTTAAATTACCATATGGAAGAGTGTTGATTAATGAAGCAGTTTCACCCGGAAGGAGGTCACTCAGCTAACTTGGTTCTGCACTTACAAAAGAGTGGTAAACAATTGATCTCCTTCAGAGAGTTTAAGCTTCCTCATTTCACTCTTTTCAGCTATAGCATTTATAAAACTGCCTTAATTATCATCTCTATCATAGAGATTCAGAGGTAGTATGATATGGAAAGGGTATCAGGCTTCTGTGGTTGGCATTGATTACTGAGAATCACTGAATAAAAGGCTAATTCTCTTCCTCTAGATGAATGTTGAATTCTTCCTAACCCTTTGCAGATAATTAAACTTAAAAATCTTCAGACATTTGTACTTTAACCTGAATGAAATACATTGCCAATTATAAGTTTTGTCATTATATCTGCAGCTCCAGAAGCAATTCAGCCTATTAAATAAGTCTATTAAGTTCAATCGTGCCTTCTACACAAGGATGCATCCTTTTCTAATAGTATTCTGCTGGAATATTGCTAAGCTCAGCCTTGAAACATAAACATCCTAATGTATGAGTTCTTCATTTGAGCTATAAGATTAGATGTTTTGAAGAGAACTGTGTATTTCAATGTAAGTCCACATATTTTCAAGGATTTAAGGCATTTTGTTTTCGATACACAGTATGAAAATTTATTACCAGAGGATGAAACACTCAGTTAACTACAGGAGGAACATCATGGACTCCCAATAAGAACCGCGCCTTTCTGTGTCATGATACATCCTATTAATAAGATAAATAAAATTTATTATCTTATTTTCTCTGAAGGACCATGTTGTTTTCAAAGACTTCACTATATTTTTGAAAACCCTTTAATTTCTGTGAATTCTTTGTAAGTAAGATTGTGATCAAATAACTTCAATGTTGTGGTTAATAGGAAGTTATCAAGACCTTCCACATGGACTTTCTCTCACTGGAGAGGTTGATTTCCCTATAAATCAGTCATCTAAACTCAAACTGTATAAATCAGACTGAGACAAGAAAAGATACTTCTGAGTTTAATGCTTTCAAAAACCATTTTATGAAATAACTCTGGAAAAAATTACACAGTTATCTGTATCTATCAGTTCAGTATTGGATTAAAGTTCACCTCTGCCTGCCAAGTTAAAAAAAATGAAAAGACAAAATAGATCACAGTGGAAATAAACCATGAAAACGAAGTAAAACGAAATTTTAAGTATTTTTGCTATTGGGAAGGTGAAGTTCTGTTACCAAGAATATGCAAAAAGTAATTGCAATTACCTGACAACCTTCCATTATTGAATTTAAAATTAATAAAACATTACATGGACATCTGAATCTTGTGGATATCTAATACCAAATGTGTAATATCTGCCAGGTACTCTAATAATTACTTTAGCTCAGAGATTTAGAATCATCTTTGAAGTTGTAAATGTCAAGCTGACCAGATCTCAAAGAAACCACTTAGGTCAGAGTATTTGTTGGTTGTGTCCAAGCATGAGTAGCTGCTAACCTCTATGAGGGATTGCAATAGGTGAGTGAAGTAAAGAACTATTTTTGGATAAACCAATTTATTTAATCCTTATAGGAGCTCTTTCATGTGCAATTCTTTTGTCATAATCATAACTTCATCATCATAAAAATGTCTAATTTACAAAAGAACTGTGACAGAGAAATGTGAAGTTCATATACAAATACCTTAGGCTCAAAAGTGATAGAAACAAGATTTTAATCTTGGCTGTCTCATTCCATAATAGTGTCATTTTACTAATGACATGCATATTAACCAATTTTTATTAGATTCCAAGACATTAATCATAAATGATATCCTAGAAGATTTTTAATAATTCAATTTTGGTAGTTAAAGAACAAAAAATAATGTCTAATAAGAAAATAAGTTCTCATTTTTCAACATTAATACAACCATTTTAACTCATTTAAAAAGCATATTTATAGTCATCCTATAATGTAAAATACTAACATTTCACTATTTCATGTATCTCAAATTGAGTGACATAGTTTCCTCTCTTTATTTTTGTTTTGTTTTTACTTTTATTAGAACAAGTTTGCAATATAAAATGATACATGCACTATAGAAATTTGGTAAATGTACATAATACATCTCAATTTCTTTATCTTACCTAACCCTCCACACAATTTTTTCCAGCAATATATCTATTTATCTTGTAAAATCTTATAAATTTAAGTAAAAGGGCCAGCAAGATAGCCCAGTGGACTAAGCACCTGCTTAGGCAAGCACCTGCATAGGAAAACCCTATATCAAATACATTAAAAAATTGAATATTGAAGTTTACTTTCAAGAAATCTTATTTTATTTCCCCAATCTTGCATAACTATATCTGTTTATCTGATATAGTTTGATTCTAGGCACCACGTGTCCCACAGGCCCTGCCCTTGGATACACTGAGCTGGCCACCAAGACAGGGTGTAGTATTGCACATCTGTAATCCCAGCGCTGGGAAGGCTGAAAACAGGAGAATAAGTGTGAATTTGAGCTGCTTAGGGAGACCCTGTACCAAATACATAAAAAATAGAATATTGACATTTACTTTCAAGAAATCTTATTTTTCTATTTCCCCAATCTTGCATAACTATATCTGTTAATCTGAGGAACAGATTTGATAATAAAAATAGACAATTCAACAACCATTGTTAATTAACTATTCCTGATTTGGAAATCTGTAAAATATGAATTGTTGTATGTTATCTTGTTTCTTTCTTTCTATTATTTTTTCTTCTGGTTTTCACTCTTCAAAATAAAATGTATAAAAATAAATGCATAAAAAATTAAGTTAATTGTCATATGTACAGATTGAAAACCAGAATAATAAGCCAGAAAGCACATAAAATATGTAAGACAACTGTACTATGTCAAGGGACATTTTAGATATATTGTCCATGCTAGATTATAATACATTTTTTCTTATTCTTTTCTCCTATTCTCCTGTTTTTTATATAAGAGAAACAATGTGATATTCAAGCTTGTGTGTCCAAGTTACATAATGTAAAAATATGGTCTCAAGGTACATACATTTTCCTATGCATGATGTAAGTTCATCCTTCTTTATGATAGAGTAATACTCCGTTGTGTAGAAATGGCATATTTTTAAAATCCATTCATATAATCACAGATATATACAGTGTATCCCAGATTTAACTATTATGAATTCTGTTGTGATAAATATGGATATGCATAAATTACTGTGATATAGCTTTAGCTCTTTGGAGAAAATTGGTGTTCATCTGAGCTTTCATGTCTATTAGTGTTTGTTTTATGAATTTGAATGTGCTGGTATTTGTGGAATATATTTTTATCATTGTTAAATCTTCTTATTGAAATGTTCCTTTAACTAATAATGTACTTACCTTTTTGTCTCTTCTGATCAGCTTGAAATCCACTTGATCTGAAATTAAGATATTAACTTACATGTTTTTCTGAGTTCCTGTTGCATAGAATGTTGTTTTCCATCATTTGACTTGTAAGCATATGTTTAATTAAACATGTTTCTTATATGCTACATATTACCGAGTTTTCTTCCCTGATCCATTTTACCAGTCTGTCATTAATGAGAGGTTATTGCATCATTTTCCTGTTGTTGCTATCATTTCCCCTTTTGCTTAGATGCTCATCTTGCCAGGTGTGTTGATTCTTTTTTTTTTTTTTTTTTAATTTTTTTAAGATCTTTTATTTATTTATTTATTTTCATTTATTTTGTGTGTGTGGCCAGCTCAGCCCACCAGGGGGCGGGGCTGGCTGGCATGTGGTGCTGGGGGATTGAACCGCGGTCCCTGTGCTTTGCTTAGCTTGTTCTAAGTAGGTGCTTTAGACCACTGAGCCATCTCACCAGCCCTGTTGATTCTTTTTGATTTGTAGACATTGTTGGCTTCATTGTCTCTTTCTAGTAAACCCTTAAGAATTTTCTGGGGGCCAGAGAGATGGCTCAGTGGAATAATCGCTTTCCTGGCAAGCGCAAGGGCCTGAGTTCAATCCCTTGTTCTGCCTGTAATTCCAGTTTTGTAGTCAAGAATTTCTTGAGTGTCTCCTAGTCATGGAAATACCTTCTTTCTCCATCAGTTTTAAAGGAATTTTTTTTCAGGATACATAAGCTCTGGTTGGAAAATGTTATCTTTTAGAAATTAAACTACTTCACACCCAGCCCCCCTGGTTTTTAATATGTACATAGTGAAGACTTCTGTGATTCTAAAGAATTCACCTGTGTATATGCTTTGTGCCTTTTTTAAAAACCTTTAAGATTCTGTCCCTAAAGAACTTCCAGGAGACTGTCTGTATTGTGGCCTGGAAAGGTTCTCTTTTGGTCATGACTACTTGGTGTTCTAAACCAATTTTCTGTGTTTACTTCTTCCTTTATATTTTGGTCATGACTACTTGGTGTTCTATACCAACTTTCTGTGTTTACTTCTTCTTTTATATTTGGGGAGTTTTCTGCCATTGTTTCTGTGAAAAAATTCATTCATCCTGTTCATGTTATCTTCTGATTTTTCACGTATTTTATTATTTTATTTTCTCTAATACTTTTTTCCATAATTTTATTGATAAACAGATAGCAATGGGACAGTTTCAAACCAAATTGGTAGGACAGGTTCAACAATTAACACATTGCATACATTCTTCTTAGTGGTTATTTGCTGTACAAGATGCAGACATGATATCCTATTTACAAACACTATTAGAACAAATTCCTTTATTCATTAAAAGAATGTAATTATATATCTATCCTAACCATTTTGAATACACAGATGCAAAATGGACATTCATCTGTATCCCCTTTTTTGGCTTAATTCTGTTATTTGAATATTATAGGTATGATAATTCACACCTATAATATTTTAAAATATTCCAAAAGAGTCCAGTAG
The DNA here is from genome assembly GCF_000260255.1 of Octodon degus. Lineage (NCBI taxonomy): Eukaryota > Metazoa > Chordata > Mammalia > Rodentia > Octodontidae > Octodon > Octodon degus. Next base: position 27,797 of record NW_004525316.1, read on the forward strand.
TCCATAACAGTATTGGGTCTTCCGCTTCACTGGCAACGTCAGAAATTGTTGACCTGAGTCCCCTACAGCTCAACATAACAGCATGGCTTTACTTCTTCTATTTCATTTTTATACTTTTCTGCTGGATGGTTAAGACCAAAATAAAGCAAGACCTAGGCAATAAGAGTTGTAGCTTTTGGGTCTGATAAGGTCAGTGAATCCCCTCAGGATTTATCCTGAGATCCTGTACCTCAGATTGTAGATTCTTTGTCAGTGTCAGCCATATGGATGAGTCACAGCCATTGCTTGGCCAATGTGCGCTCTGTGAAAGCCTGAGAGAATGTTTTCTCTCCATGTGACTCTCCTTAAGCACACTCTACCTCATCGTTCACTTTCTTCTTTGGCCCCATAATCTCCTTGATCAGAAAATTTGGGACACTACCGAGTTACATGACGTTGCAGTACAAGTTCTCATATGTCCTGAGCCTTAATTGACCTTGGAAAGCTAGGGCCAAAATGCTGGCTTTCTTGTGGCTCTCCTTTTTCTCTAATTTTGGTCTGCAAACTTAGTTTGTTAACCCTGCAGAAGAGAAGCTTATTGTTATTATCATAAAAGCTAGGCTGTTAAGCTTAACCTCACTGTCTGTCTGAATATCAAACATCTCAGGCATAACATGGAACAGGTATTTTTCATCAAGTATTGCTATGTTGAATTTTAAGTCCCTACAGAATATGAAAAAAGCATTTAAAAATTAGAATATATTTTAAATATAGGCATAAAGAATTATATAATTCTTATGTTTAGGTGTAAGCCCAAAAATCTAACCATATACAACCTTGAAGGAGGAGAGACCCACAACATTCCTTTTCCTGTCTCCTGCCTTCATTCACCACCTCCTTCTTTTTGAACAATTTTCACGTATTTTAATTATTCTTAGGTTAATCTTTCATTGTGTCACAGTTGTTTGATCAATTTTTTTCTTTTCTCTTTTTTAAGGTGTTTTAGCCTAGTCAATCTTTGAAGTCATCATTGTCTTCTACTTTTAAAATTCTCTCCTCACATTGGTCTATGCTGCTGCCTATAATTTTAGTGTGATTTTTAATATCCTGGATTTCTGATTAAAACCTTTTCATGGACTCTACTTCTTTGAAAAACTGGTCATTCATATTTTTTGGTCATTTTGTCTAGCTCATCTAGATTTCTGTTAGTTCTCTTTTCTGAGAGCTCCTGCATCTTTATACTACTTTATGCTTTATACTACTTTCATTATCTGTTTATTTATATTTTCTGTAATCCCACTGAGTAGCTATTTAAGGTTTTTTTCTAACCTCCTCTGCTATGCTTTCAAGTGATTCAGGTGTGTAACTTGTACGCTTTTGCCACTTGATTGGCTTAAGGCAGGTTAATGGTTTTAGGAGGTGTTCTATTGCCTTTACTTCCTATGTTTCTATTGGTTTTGGGGTTTTTTAATCTGGTATGTTTAGTTTAGATACCACATCCCTCCTTCTTTTCTTCACTGAATTGTTGTTTTCCAGTATCTGGGTTCCAAATCTTGGAGAGACTGATATGTTGTTGCTTACTATTCCTGATATGTTGCTGTTTACAATCTTCCCAGAAGTCATTACCGTTTCCATTATTACATAAATGAAGAAAAATAATATTTATCATAAATTGAAGAAAAACCTTCTTTCTCTTAGTTATTCTAAATTTTAGCTTTAAACTAGGAAAAATTTGATGAAAGATTAATATTTGGCCTACGTTACCATAGTTCCTTGAGTAATTATCTTCATTTTATTATTCAAAGATTTCATATCATTAGTTATCAATATACTATCACATATTTTGCCATTGCAAGAGTTTCAAAATTTGGGAGAGGGGTAAAAAAATAAGTAACTAAATTATGTTTATCAATGATTTAAGTTAAGATATACAAGACATATAAGAATAGATGAACAGAAGCAAAGAAAAATAAAGGAGAGGAGTCCAAAAAAGAACGCAATGATAAGTATAAAATTAATACCTTTCAATAATAATACTCAGTTTTAGGGGCTTCAATTCCCTGATTTAAAGAAACACATTGCTAGACAGATCAAAAGGTAGAATCCAACAGTTTACTATATTAAAGGAACTTATCTATACAAAAATATATTCAAAGAATAAAAATAAAGAGATAAAAACAACATTTCTTGCAAAACAGCCCCAAAATTACATAGAGGTATTAATTTTACTCTCAAAGTTAACTTCAAGCTAAAGCTAATCAGAAGAAACAAAGATAGGTATAGAAACTCCATACTAGTTAAGGGAACAGGAAAAGATAATACTTGTAAATATGTAGGGACAAAAGACTGGAACAATTATCTTAATAAAACAAATGCTTTTTGTATCTGTTTATTCAAGGTGATTAGGATAGATATATAGTTATTTTCTCTTAATGAATAGAAGGATTTGTTCTAATGGTGTTTGTAAATAGGATATCATGTCCGCTTCTTGTACAGCAATTAACCACGGGGAAGAATGTATGCAATGTGTTAATTATTGAAACTGTCCTACCAATTTGGTTTGAAACTGTCTCATTGCTATTTGTTTCTCAACAAAATTATGGGAAAAAATAATTAAATAAAACAAATGCTGATGGATATAAAAGATAAAATATAGACTAACACAATTACTATAGGTGGCTTCAATACCTCACTTTCACAAAGACTAATAAAGTAAAAAAAATCAAAAAAGACATATCAGAACTGAACCACATCCTTAAATAAATGGACTTGGAAGACATCTACAGAGTATCCTACCCTTTCCCAAGAGAATATATATTCTTTTCATCATCAGATTGAATTTTCTCCAAAACAAAGAACATGTAAACCAACAAAGCCTACTTAAATAATTATAAGCAAATCAAAATTACCTAATGTTAATTATCAGACCATTGTGAAATTAAAATAAAATCAATCACAGAAGAAATCAGAAAATTCACTGACAAATGGAAATTTGGTGACACACTCCTCAACACCCAATGGGTCACAGAATAAATCAAGGAGGAAATTAAACAATTTCTGTAATCTGGCAACAATCCCAATAAAACCCACCAGAATATATAGAACACAGAGAAAGCAATTCAAGGGGAAAGTTTTCATAATCAAGCCCACATTAGATAAGAAGAGCAAGTTCAAATAAATAACCTAAGGATGAACTCCAAGATATTCAGAAAACGATAACCCATCCAAAAATGAATTTAAGGAGGAAAGTCAGAAAGGTCAGAACAAATATTAATAAAAGTGAAGCTTGAAAGAATGCAAAGTACAAACCAAACAGCTGGTTTTTGAAAGACCAAACAAAATAGGTAAACCCAAGACAAAGTTATCAAAAAAAGAAAGAAAATACCCATATCAATACAATTAAATATGAAAAACTTGAAATTACAACAGATATCATTGATATACAATAAAAAATAGCTGATATAAAAGATTGTATTCCAGGTAATTAGAGAAGCTAGAATAAATGGGCAGATTACTAGAATTATATGAATTACCAAAACTAACCCAAGAAGATATAAGAATTTTGAACAATCCAATAACAAACAATAAAATTTAGGCAACACTAAGAAACTTGTGAACTCAAAAACCCAGCAATGGACAAATATAATACTGAATTTCATGAAACCTTGAAAGATGTTATGTCACCAATACTCCTCCAACTCTTCAATGAAATTGAAAGGGAAGAACATGAGCTGGCAGAACAGCTCAGTGGACTAAGTTTCTGCTTAGGGAAGCACATGGGCCAAGTTTAATCTCCTACACCACACACCTGGCCAGCCCCATCCCTGGGTGTGGTGAGTCTGCCACCAATACCAGATCTGGTGGTGCACACCTGTAATCTCAGTGCTGGGGAGGCTGAAAACAAGAGGATCACTACAAGCCTGAGCTATGTAGTAAGACCATGTACCAAATACATTTTTTTTAAAAAAAGGAAGTAATGCTTACAAACTCATTTCTGAAAGCCAATATCACTCTGATCCCCAATCCAGACAAAGACCCAGTTGTAAAAGGGCAATATCCTTCATGAACACAAATGCAAAATGCTCCATAAAATATTGAAATGTAAAATGCAATGCATCATCAAAAGAACAGTAGATAATGACTAAATTTTTTTCCTCCAAAGACTGGAAGGATGATTCAACACATGCAAATCGACTAAAGTAGTACACTACATGACTAGAAATAAGAACAAAATTACATGGTCATAACAGTGAATGCAGAAAATGCTTTTGAAAAACAAATTAACACTCACTCATGATTTTAAAAATACCTGAATGAAAATACATATAGAAGTAATGACCTTACCCAAATCTGACAAAAGCCATCTATGACAACAAGTCAATAGCCATATCATCTTAAAGGACAGAGACAAGATATTTTCCCTCTAAAATCAGAAACGAAAAGAGTATGCCCATGATCACTTGCTCAACGCAAGTTTTGAAATATTATGTACAGCAAACAGGCAAGGGAAAAAAAAAAAAGGAATACACATAGGAAATAAAGAAGTTAAATTATTGTTTCTTTTTTAATAATTTTGAGCTGCTCAGTTCCAGGAAACCCCAGAACCAGTCCTAGCCCACGTCCCGTGAGAGTGCGGAGAGCTTCCTGCTACCCTGCGCTGGCGGGACCAATCCCAGCCCAGGCGCAGCATGGGCCGGACCCTCTACCAGCCCCTTGGGCAGCGCCCCACCACTCCGCAGTACCTCCCACACCCCGCCCGCCGAGTAGGAATTTCTGCCGAGTTCCAGGAACAACCAGACCCAGTCCTAGCCCAGGTCCAGTGAGTGTGCGGAGAGCTTCCTGCTACCCAGCGCCGGCGGGACCAGTCACAGCACAGGTGCAGCTTGGGCCGGACAGTCTCCAACCCTCTTGGGCCGCCCACCACCACTCCGCAGTACCTCCCCAACCCCGTCCGCGGAGTAGGAATTTCTGCCGCATCCGGGAACCCCCAGACGCAGTCCTAGCCCAGGACCAGAGAGAGTGTAAGAGAGCTTGCTCTTCCCCCTACTTCACCTTGCCCCCTCCAGGCAGACCTCAGGCCTGGCATACAGGCATGAGGTGTAATCCTGCAGCTGCAATCCCTGCAGAGAGTATAGAGGATAGATCCAACAAACTAGTCCAGGAGCAGAACATCTCACCACAGGGGCACAACAGGTTCACCCTAAAGGGCAGCAGCGGGAAGGAGCTGAGCACAGCAGCCAGACCCAAGCGAGACACAGCTGGATAAGCCCAAACTTTGTAGAGCTGCACCTGAACTTCACTACGTGCAAAGGTTATAACTACAGCAAAGATGTACAACAAAGGTCAGAAGACAGTGCTACACAAAATGACAAGAAGGAACAAAATGCAAACTCAGAACCCAAGCCCACCCGTAACAAGTGCAGAGGTCACTAACACAGAACAAATTGGAAATCACACAGCTGAAAGAAAGGAACCAATGGCTTCTGAAATAAAGAAACAGCTGCACAAAGATGTAGAAGACCTCAGATTGGAAAAAAAAGAAATCCCTGAATTAATAGTATCTGCACGAAAGAATCAAATGAGGAAACATATGGAAGAAACCCAGTGCCCACCCAGAACAAGTGCGGAGGATACTACCTCGGCTCAAAAGCATGAATTAAGAGCGTCAATAGTAAATAAGCAACAGCAGAAAGATATAGAAGAAATCAGAGCGCAATTCTTTTCTGACATAAAAAAAGAACTCTCAGAACTCATAGCAGATGAAATAAAGAGGCAACTACAGAAACATAGGCAGGAAAAACAAACTGAAAAAAACATTGCAGTAAAAGAATTT
>NW_004525317.1:0-510 GCF_000260255.1 Octodon degus
GATAAATCCTGAGGAGATTTCACAGACCTTATCAGACCCAAAAGCTACAACTCTTGTTGCATAGGTCCTGCTTTACCTTGGTCTTAACCATCCAGAAGAAAAGTATAGAAATGAAATATGATAAATAAAGCCATGCTGTCATGTTGAGCTGTGGGGTCTCAGGTCAACAATTTCTCACATAGCCAGTTAAGCGGAAGACCCAATACTATTATGGGATACTGGACTCTTTTAGAATATTTTGCTGAGTTTACACACCTATAATATTCAATTAACAGAACTTAACCCAAAAAAAGGGTATACAGATGAATGTTCATTTTGTATCTGTGTATTCAAAATGGTTGGGATAGATATATAGTTACATTCTGTTAATGAATAGAATGATTTCTTCTAATAGTGTTTGTAAATAGGATATCAAGTCTGCATCTTGTACAGCAATTAACCACTAACAAGAATGTATGCAGTGTGTTGATTATTGAAACTGTCCTACCGATTTGATTTGAAACTGTCTCA
>NW_004525317.1:3686-12317 GCF_000260255.1 Octodon degus
GTTCTACAACCTGAGGTACAGGATCTCAGGATAAATCCTGAGGGGATTTCACTGACCTTCTCAGACCCAACAGCTACAACTCTTGTTGCATAGTTCCTGCTTTACCTTGGTCTTAACCATCCAGAAGAAAAGTATAAAAACGAAATATAAGAAATAAAGCCATGCTGTTATATTGAGCTGTGGTGGACACAGGTCATCAGTTTGTGACATTGTCAGTTAAGCAGAAGACCCAATACTATTGTGAGCTGCTGGACTCTTTTGAAATGTTTTGCTGAGTTTACACACCTATAATATTCAGATAACAGAACTTAACAAAAAAAGGGTAAACAGATGAATGTCCATTTTGTATCTGTGTATTCAGGGTGGTTGGGATATATATATATATTTACCTTCTCTTAATGAATAGAGGGATTTGTTCTAATGGTGTTTTTAAATAGGATGTCAGGTCCGCATCTTGTACAGCAATTAACCACTAACAAGAATGTATGCAGTGTGTTAATTATTGAAACTGTCCAAACAATTTGATTTGAAACTGTCTCATTACTATTTGTTTATCAATAAAATTATGGCAAAAAATGCAAACTAAAAAAATTTAAAAATTGAATTGCACATTTTTACAGAAATTTAGAAATCTAACCATATACTACATTGTAGCAGGACTGTCCATGCCTTTTTTTCTTGTCTCTTGTTTTTCTATTAATATATATTTTTAAAAGATACATTTATTTGAGAGGGAATATAGCAGTAATTTATCTGGTATTAGAAGCAATACACATTTAGTATTGAAGCTATTTCATTGCTATTTTATCTTTTTTCTCATTAAATGAATAAGAAATAAAAAGAAACATATTTAATCCTCAAATAAATAGCCTAAAACCCAGAAGATAAGACAAATATTCCACGTGATGAGGGTGCAAAAAAATAAGCAAGAGTAGATATGCTTCAGTCGGGGTGGAAATGAAGAAAAAACTGATCAAATGAGGCAAAAGTCATTATCCCCTTGCATCATGGATGTACAGCCAGCATGGAAAGACATGGCTTTCTTGGCAATTAGCTTGGGCAGAGAAATTCAGGTGCCTGGCCTAAACCCCTACACTTCAGGACAGGCATATCATGTGCAAGTACTTGGAACCCTCAGTATCTGGCAGGGACAGAGGAATCTAGGTATGTGAGACATCTTTCTACACCTTGGAGGCAGCAACCAGTTCAGGAGTATTTGGGACTCAGCAGGCAGCATCGCCAGTGTAATCCAGGAGCATGACCAATCCGCCTACATGATGTAAAGCACCTGGAACCTGGCAACAGGCCTGGCCAGGAGAACACAAGGTAAATCCACTCAACCAATGGAAAACGCTTTGCATAAAAACTCCCACTTAATAATTTCTTCTGATATACAACTATAAAATTGGTCCTATGGTTTCAAGTACAAAAACAAATTACCAAAGCTTTTAATTTCTAAATTTTGCATGATATTATCATTATTCAAATTATACTATTCTACCTTGAATAGCATATCTATTTTTATCACTTGAATAATACTAAAAGGAAACACTGGAGCAATAACCTCACCAAAGCCCTACACCTAAAGAAGGAGGATGCCAAATAGAAACCAGTATCCCACTCTCAATTAATTGGGAAGGCTTGATCTTGGGACAGACACAGACCAAGAATCTCTAGCACACAGAAAATATCCCTGAAGAACAGACTCTTCCTGCAGTGGCTGAGATAGGAGAGATATAGCTACCTACTCCCAAACTTTACAAGAATTATCACATAACTAAAAACAATGAATTCTTTCTGAAAAACAAATAGCATGAGTGAGCAAATCACAATCTCAGACCTCCAGCCAATAAAGAGTAAGTCAGGAGGTATCAACATAAAAGAAATGGTAAGTTGTTCCCCTGAAATCTCTAAAATGATATCAACTAAAGTAGAGAAAAAACTCCAGGGTGGTATAAAGAAAATCATATCAGAAATAATCTCTCAAGTAAAAAAGAAATGACAATAATGAAACAATTACTGAGAAAATCTAAAAAAGACATAGATAAAAAATAGAGGAGTGTAGAAAAATGATTGAAGCTTTCATGGTCAATAAAGAAAAGAAATACAACAAATGAAACAGATTCAAAGAGATATCCAGGAAACTAAAAACACCATTAAAAGATGGCAAAATAATTTGAATTAAACTAAAGGTAAAAATAAATAAATAAATAAATAAATAAATAATAAACTAAAGGTAGACTTGTAGACCTTGAAGATATCCATAAAGCTATCAGCCTGGAAAGGAAAGATTAAAAATAATAAGGAAGCAAGAAACAGTGCTTCAACCACTGCAACATGATGCAAAGGAAAACAATATAAGACTAGTGGATGGAAATTAAACAGCAGGAGTCAACACAAATGACATAAAGACTATTTGCGGAAGTAACAGCAGAAAACTTCCCAAGCGTGGGAAAAGTATCCAACATACAGATAAGTGAGGCATTTACCACTCCAAACAGCATAAACCAAAATAAATCTACACCCAGATGTATAAGTATCAAGATCTCAGAAATTCAACACAGGAACAGCACATTAAAAGCTGTGAGATAAAGGAAACTGATCAGCTATAATATAAAGCCCATCAGATTTACAGATGATTTCTCAACACAATTCTTCAAGTCAAGAAGAGATGAGTGTGAAGTGTTTCATGTCATGAATGGAAACAACTTCAAACCCAGTCTGATATATCCTATAAAACTCTTTCAGAATCAATGGAGAAGTAAGATACTTCCACAACGAAGCACAACTGAAGAAATTCATCACCACCAAAAGAGTTCTAAAAAGCATACTGAAACATATTCCAGAAAGAGATAAAAATGACCACAATTACAAGAACAACAATATAAACAAATCACCAAACAGGACAAGAAATTAAACAGAAGGGAAAGATAGGGAACCTAGAGCAGGAAAACGGTATGACAAAAAAAGAAGATAATACATATAACTTTTAGATATCAATCTACATTGCATCAATTCACCAATGAAAAGATGCATACTGGCAGCATGGACCAAGAAAAAAATCCAAAAATATTCTGCAAACAACACATTTAACTCAAAATAAAATTTATTGACTGAAAATCAAATGATGGGAAACAATGTCCTATCTGCTAGGAACTCAGAAAATAATCAGGGGTAGCTATTCTGTTTGCAGACAATGTAAACATCAAACTAGTGGTTAACAGGAGATAAAGAAGTCACTAAATACTTTTTAGGGGTAAACTTCAAGAATTAGAGATGACAATCATAAATATGTATGCCCTGAATATGGGAGCTCCCAACTATATAGACAAATTTTAATGAAAATGAAAAATCAAATAACCAATAACACAAATTTAACAGGGGACCTTAACACCACATTGTCACAAAGAGATAGAATACTAGATAAACAAGTAGCAGAACTGAACCAAACCTTTGAAAAATTAACTATCTAGACCTTTATAGTATTCTACCCAACAACATCTGCATATACAAAATAGACCACATACTACCTACAGAACACGTTTAAGTAAATGAAAGGGAATTGAAGTTATTCTATGAATATTATCTGACCATAGTACATGAAACTAGAATTTATGGATAAAAGAAAGCACAAAAATTCCATAAACACATGGAAATTAAATACATCTTCCTAAACAAGCAATACATAACAGATGAAATTAATGAAGAAATTAAACAGTACCTCCAATCCAATGAAAATTGAAACCAATTTACTGGAATTTGAGGAATGCTATGAAAGCAGTTCTCAGAGGAAAAGTTAGAACAGTGAACTCCCACAGCAGGAAAACAGAACAAGAACCAATACATCGCCTAAAGCTACACCTCAAGCTTCTAATAAAAGAAGAGCAAGTCAAGCCTGAAGCAGAAAGAAGGTAGGAAATTATAAGGATCAGAGCAGAAATTAGTGCAATTGAGATGCAAAAACTAATGCAAATATTAATTAATAAAATAATTGGTTCACTAAAAGATTAAATAAAATCAATAAAATCCTAGCCAACCTCATGTAAAAAAGGGGAAAAACCCTCAGATTTGTGCAATAAGTAGTGAAAAGGGTGAAATCACTACAGATCCTATAGAAGCTCAGAAGATCATCAGTAGCTACTTCAATAATTGTTGTTCTCACAGAATGGAAAACAGGAGAAATTGACAGAGTCCTAGATACGTATGAAATTTGAATGAAGATATAAAAATTCTGAATAACCCAATATCAGTTGATTAAATTGAAAATGTAATAAAACAAATTTACCAAGAGCCTATTCTCCAGTGGGGAGTGAAATTGCAGTGCTGAAAACTCTGGGCAGCAGCTGGATGGAGGAATCCAGGTTCCTGGCCCGTTCTCCAGCAGGGATTGGCAGGGAGCAGCTCAGAACTCTAGGTAACAAACATGGCCTGAGGAATCCAGGCCTCTGGCCCCTGGTGCTACATGAATTGAAGCACCTGGAAAATGGCAATTGGCCTGGAACACAGGATAAATCCACTAAAACAAGGGGAAACATTTTGCATACTAGCTCCAAATTTACAATTTATTGTTATATAACTACAGTCTTTGCTTCTATGGTCTAAATTACAAAAACATTATTTAACAAAGATTAAACTGATTGATTTCTGGATTTTTACTCATTATTATTATTGCTAACTGCACTGTTGTAGCTAGAATATCACATCTGTTTTAAACAATTGTTCTCCCTTCTGTAACAATAAAGGGAAGCATGAGGGCAATGACCTCAGCCTACACCTAAAGAAAGAGGACAGTGCCAAATGGAAACTAATAGCTCACTCTCAGTTAACGGGGAAGACAGCCTCTCAGGAGAGACACAACCAAGAATCTCTGATGCACACAAGATATCCCTGAAGAACAGACGCTTCTAGGTTGGCTTTCCTATTACTGATATAGCTACCTGCTATCAAAATTTCACTAGGATTATCTTAGAAATCAAAATAAACCGTTCTTTCTGAAATAGAAAATGACAAGGTGAAGGAGTAAATACAATATGATACTTAATCATCATAAACACCATAAAGATTATTGGAATAGATGGTTTATACCTTAATCTAATAAAAGCAATCTATGACCAATAACAACCAATATCGTTCTCAATAGAAAAATAGTTGAAAGCTTCTGCTTTAAAATCAGGTAGAAGATGAGTGTATCCATTATCACCACTCCTATTAAATATAGTCCTAGAAACAAGGATATCAGAAAGGAAGAAGCTAAATTATTATTATTTGCACATGACATAATACTGTAGATGAAAAATTTTTAAAAACTCCACCAAAAAACTCCTAGAATTAATGAACAAATTCAGTAGTGTATTAGGATAAAAAGTCGACACACAAAAATCAAACTCACTGACAGAGATATTAGAGAAACAATATCAGTCACAATAGTATTCAAAAAATTAAATACTTAGCAATTAGTCTAACAAAAGAAGTAAAGATCTATGCAATGAAAATTATAGCTCTGAAAAAGAAACCCAAGAAGATTTCAGAAAATGGAAATGTATTTCCTGTTCATGAATAGAAAGAACTTGCACTGTGAAAATGACTATGCTTCCAAAACTAGTCTATAAATTTAGTGTAATCCCTTCAAAATGTCATAAGCATACCTCACAGATATAAAGAAAACATTCCTGAAATTCATTTGGAGTCAGAAGAGACCTAGAATATCAAAAGCATCCTGGATAAATAAGGCAAGGCAGGAGGCATTACAACCCCAGAGTTCAAATTGTACTACAAAGCTTCTGCAATAAAATCAGCATTTTATTTGCAAAAAAACCCCAGACCTGAAGATCAGTATAACAGGCTATAAAGTGCAGACACTGCTGGAAACATCCTCAGCCACCTTATCTTTGACAAAGTGGCCAAACACATTGACTGGAAGAAGGATAGCCTCTTTCATAAATGGTGCTTGGAAAACAAGCTTTCCGCATGCAGAAAAAGAAAATTAGATCCAAGTTATTCATTATGGACCAAACTATATTCAAAATGGATTCAAGATCTAAACATCAAAACCAAAACACGAAATCTACTGGAAGAGAAAGTAAAAGAAAGCTTGAAGACAGGAAGATGCAGAGTTCATGAACAAAAATCAAAGTGCACGGGAAATACTTCAAAGAATTAACAACTGGGATTTAATCTTATTTTTTATTTTATTTGAAAAACAAAAACAAATAACAAGAATAATGATAAAACCAAAGCAACATAAAACAACAGCTACAAGGATAGCTAACATTTTGGCCCTAGCCCTTCAGGTCAGTGAGTACTCAGGACGTAAGAGAACCTGTCCTGCAATCCAGTGGTGTCCCAAATTTTCTGATTGTGAACATTATGGGTCCACAGAGCAATGTGATCGATGATGTAGATTGAGCCTAAGGAGATTCACATGGAGAGAAAACATTCTCTCAGGCTTTCACAGAAAGCAAATTGGTCAAGTAATGGCCATGACTAATCCAGATGGCTGACACTGACAAAGGATCTACAAACTGAGGTACAGGGTTTCACTTTAAATCCTGAGAGGATTTGACTCACCTTGTTAGATACAAAAGTTACATTTCTGGTTTTATAGGTCTTGGCTTATTGTAGTCTTAACCTTTCAGGAGAACACTATAAAAATGAGGTATATAAAGTAAACCCATATTAACATGCTGAGCTGTAAAAGGCCCAAGTCAACAACTTCGGACATTGCACTCCTACGGATAATTCACTACTATTATGGACTGCTGGACTATATTGGAATATTTTGCTGAATTCACACACCTACAATATTTAAATGGTAATGGAATACCCATCTCTGACAAAACAAACATAAAAGGGGATATAAATGAAGGACTATTCTGTATCTGTACATACAAAATAGAACAGATATACAGCTCCTTTCTCTTAATGAGAATAAAGATTTGTACTAATAGTATTTAGACAGGATATCATCTCTGCATCTTTACTATGAGTAACTACTATGAAGAATACAATATGTAGTATATTGATTATTGTAACTGTCACACTAACCTGTTTTGAAACTGTCACATTGCTATTTGTTTCTCAATGAAATTAATAAATAAAACAACAAAAATAGTACAGTTTCAAACCAAAAATAAAATATTAACAATTGTTGTTATATTACGTATTATTATCACCAAATTTGGTGCTCATGTTGCCAGACATAGGTATACAAAACTGATCAAACAATTAAACATTAACTCTTCATTTCAATAAAAGGTAATTCCTTGACCTTTTTATTTTCTAATTTATTTTAGAGTATAAAAACAACAGATAAGACATTAGAAATGATACACATTTGAAAAAAAAGATGAAATTTACTCAGCAGTGGTTGTTATATTGCTGTCTTTAATGTAGTTGCTCAGATTACAGACATTATCATATAAAATTGGTCAAAGTAAAAATTTTAAGGATTAACTGCCACTTTCAAAAAACTGATAGAAATTAACAGTACCATCATCTTACCTATCCACTGTACATACTTACGTGCTTATTCCTTTCTTCTTTTCATATCTTTTCTTGTTTCCCTCATCTCAATTGTTTATTCCTTATTTTTATTTTTATTTTTGTACTCATTATTAACTTTATTGAAAATCACAAATAATTATAAGGGAAATTATAAATTGTAGGCAAATATTGAAAAGTGAAAGATAGAAGATGTAGACAGAGCAAATTTTAGAAAAATATTTCTGAAATGAATATGTAACATGAGATTAATAATAGATTGCACATTGTAAAAAAATTTACAAACTTAAATATAACAACAATAATTCTCTAAAATAAATATGAATAAGAAAGAGTTTACAGGTCAGTCATATAATAGTTATCTATATGCCATAATCAAGAAACTTATATTCATATAATTAGAATTCTCAGAGTACAAGAGGGTAGGCAATAAATATTTAAAGATTTAAAATTTCTGAATTTAGTTAAAATTATAGACCCCAGTTCCAAGAAAAATGAACCATTTGCACAAGAAATATGAGTAAAAATACCTGTTCCATATTATGCCTAAGATGTTTGATATGCAGACAGATAGTGAGGTTAAGCTTAACAGCCTAAGTTGTATGGTAATTACAGTAAGCTTGTATCCTGAATGGTTAACAACCTAAATTTGCAGATCAAAATTAGAGAAAAAGAAGGGCTGCAAGGAAAGCCACCATTTTGGCCCTAGCCTTCTAAGGTCAATTAAGACTCAGGATATATAAGAACTTGTACTATAACGTCATGTAACTCGGTAGTGTCTCAAATTTTCTGATCAAGGAGATTATGGGGCCAAAGAGGAAAGTGATCAATTATGTAGAGTGTGACTAAGGAGAGTCACATGGAGAGAAAACATTCTCTCAGGCTTTCACACAGAGCACATTGACCAAGCAATGGCCGTGACTCATCCACGTGGTTGACACTGACAAAGGTTCTACAATCTGAGGTACAGGATCTCAGGATAAATCCTGAGGGGATTTCACTGACCTTATCAGACGCAAAAGCTACAACACTTGATGCATAGGTCCTGCTTTACCTTGGTCTTAACCATCCAGCAGAAAAGTATGAAGACGAAATTATAAGAAATAAAGCCATGCTGTTAAGTTGAGCTGT
>NW_004525317.1:12752-13813 GCF_000260255.1 Octodon degus
TGGTTAGGATAGATATATAGTTACATTCTGTTAATGAATAGAATGATTTGTTCTAATGGTGTTTGTAAATAGGATCTCAAGTTCGCATCTTGTACAGCAATTAACCACAAAGAAGAATGTATGCAGTGTGTTAATTATTGAAATTACCGATTTGATTTGAAACTATCTCATTGCTATTTGTTTATCAATAAAATTATGGAAAAAAATTAAAAAATATGCTAGATATTGGGACTACAATACAGAAATAAATAACATCTGATCCTTGTAAAAAATATAAATGAAAATAAAATACTAAAAAAAGAAATATGAATAAAACCATACCAAGATACACAAAACTGAAATTGTCCAAAACTAATTGTAAAGAAAATAGTCATTAAAACATATACATAGAAAAAATACTAGTACTAGGTATAGAAGAACAAAATTAAATAGCATCTTATTCCACATTAGAAAAAAAGAGCAAGTAGGTAATAAACTATATATATTTATTCAAAGGACTGAAACACAAAAAAGAGATCTCTTCTCATTGAATTTTATACTTAACAAAGATACCTTTGAAAACTAAAAGTAAAATATTTTCCAGTTATACAAACTCAAAATATTCTAATACCTCCAGATGCAGCATATAATAAATAACAAAGACCATAATCTAGAAAGCAAGAGAAGTTGCTATGTGGTCCTAGATAAAGAATAAAGAGTTCTCAAAGTGGTAGGTATGCAGGATCATGTAAAATATAATTATATTAGATGAACACAATTAAAAGGTCATTGAAGATTTCCACAAAACAGGATAAATCATGTCAAACAATGTATAGTGGGCCTAAGGGGAGTCATTTAGAGAGAAAACATTCTCTCAGGCTTCAACAGAGAGCAAATCAGTCAAGCAATGGCAGTGACTCATCCAGATGGCTGACACTGACAAAAGATCTCAAACTGCTGTACATGGTTTCAGGGTAAATCCTGTGGGGATTTGAATCACCTTGTCAGATACAAAAGTTACATTTTTTGTTATATAGGTTTTGCTTTATCTTAATCTTAACCATCCATCAGAAAAGTATAAA
>NW_004525317.1:15354-16306 GCF_000260255.1 Octodon degus
ATTAAATATTTCAAGATAATACTCAAAAACTAAAATTAAATTGTGAGTCCAACTAAAAGGCCAGAATGTAGTGTATAATATGTACAAGTCTGTGATCAATTCAGAGTACTCGCATTGTATTTGATTAGATAAATATAGACTGAAATATCAACTAAGAAAAAGTTTTCATGATAGTAAAGAATTACTAAGAATAAAACATAACAAAAATACTGGAATGGCAAATATATGACCAGCACTTCTAACAGTTTGTAGATAGAATATTGCACAAAGTTCTAGTATGTGGTGGACATGGACAGTGTCCATGACGCTTACTGGTGACCAGGTGTCATTTGTGGTACTGAGCTACTGCTACTTCCTTGATATACACCCTGTTAACCCAGACAGAATCATGACTGATAGGATGCAGGAAAATGCTATTTGTAGAGTATGGTGTTAGAAATATTTTGCTGATGTACACAAAAGAATAATTGAAAGACTGCTGTTGTATACCACTTTTTCTTCTGTGTATAATTGTTTTCCCTAATTTGTGGGTCCTTTTTGTTTTCATTCATGGAGCTTCAGTCATTTCACTCCCTCTCTAGAATATCTTTTAGTAGTCTGTGTAGGGCTGGTTTGTTATCATGAAATTCTTTAGTTGTTCTTTGTCATGGAAGTATTTCCCTTCTCCATTAAACTTGAAAGAGACTTTTACAGGGTATATCAGTCTGGTCTAGAAATTGTTTCCTTGCAGAACTTGAAGTACTTTGATCAATGCTCTTCTTGACTTGATGGTTTGAAAGAGAAATCTTCTTTTATGCTGTTGGGTTTCCCTTTACATGTGATGTTTCTTTTCTGTAGTGGCTTTTAGTATATAAGTCCTATGCTGAATTTCTGGGATCTTGATTATTATGTGCCTGTGTTTGATTCTAATTGGATTGATGTTAATTGGAATTCTATATGCTTCAATTACAGA